>NC_090183.1:7181983-7340333 GCF_024679245.1 Pseudorasbora parva
TGATCTGATATGGCCCAAGTTCATCTGATGAATAAGGTTCACAGACAACAGCAGACCGATGGCTTTGGTCTTTTCACCTGGGGACACGCTGGCACCCGTTGGAGTGTTCTATGATGTCATCATCAATGATGTCATCAATCAAAGAGCGTCCAAGTCTCATTAAGATCATATTTATTTACTTGAATTTAGTTGAACGCACGCACATGAGTTTAAAACAGAGATTTCCGAGTTTTCAGTTAGGAAACATGGAAAATGCAATGGATGCTGTCTTGAAATGACTCTGTGTTGACTGTAAATTTGTTGTAATTTATGAACATTTTAATTTACAATAAAACTAGCTCAGTTGCGAAATATGATAGTATTTTACAATTAAGATTAAGAAAATGCCCACTTGATGCTTTATTCATAATTGTATAGAAGTAGAGTGAAAAAAATGCACCTAATATTGTAATTACGGCAACTGATATGAACAAATATGAACTTCCCAGGATGATTTAACCACACCATATGTCCAATATTTTTTTTGCTGTCCCATCCTTAAATAACCTCCTTGTAAAGCCAGAATTACACTGTGACTGATTTAGAAAATAATCTGTGCTGCTCAAACTGATCAGATAAGACTGAAATTATCCGGCAAATAACAGTAAACGATAAGCAATGACAAACAAAGAAGCAAGTTTTGCAAAGAAGTTAGTTAATCACCCAGAGGAATAGAAACCTTAGAGACAAAACAGCTTGCTGAACGCTAAAGGTTAGAGGAACAGTGGAAAATAAATTACAATGAATATTGTTTCAATTTCAGATCAAATTGACTATCATTGTATCACAGTTTTACCTCTTGTTTGTCAAGCTATAATGTGGCATACAACATAGTCGTTTATTCATTCATTTAGCTGACATCAGAAACCCAAGATTTCTTTTGTGGTGGTTCGTTTGTTCTCTTTCCAATATTCCTAATTTCAAGTAAAGTCAAGTCAACTTTATTTATATAGCGTTTTTACAATGATGATTGTTTCAAAGCAGCTTCACAGTGTTAAACAGGACAATATTGCCTTTTTTTTATTCTGCTCTACAGTCGTTCTGGAGAAAACGGTGATGTTATCAATGTGGGCAGATCAGTAATAAAGTTGATACTGTTCATTTAGTAATTAATATGATTTGGCTATTTAGTTGAAAACTTTAGTTGAAATTTTAGCTTCCCCAACTGAGCAAGCCACGCCAAAGGTGACAGTGGCAAGGAACCAAAACTCCACCAGGGCAGGATGGAGAAAAATAAACCTTGGGAGAAACCAGACTCAGTCGGAGGGCCAGTTCTCCTCTGGCCTATTAACAGACAGTGTATGATTATTATTCTGGCAACCTTACAGATAAGAAATCATATTAGATTGAAATATTCAAAAGTTCCAGAGACAGGTTTATTGAGAATGACATGTAGAATACACAAAAATATGAATATTTGTAGGATCGGAGTCATCGGAGATGGGTTAAATTTAAATAGTTCCCGCCCAAGGCATACGCAAATAAAGGGGCAAGGCCTGATTGAGTTAGTAATGTGTTGACATTCGTGATTATGAAAAGGAGCGTGATATTTCCAAAACATGCTCAAAGTGTTTGACCAATTACAGCACAATGTTCTAGCTGGCCAATCAGAACACATTGTACTTTTCAGAAGGAGGAGTTTCATGGACACACGAACTAAACAGAGCGTTAATGACAGCATGGCAAGGGAGGTGCCACAACAATGTGGAATATGTGAAAAATAATGTTTTTTGAATATTAAAACATTAAAACCTATTCTAATAGACCCCCAAAACAAAACTTTTAAAAAGTCCCTTTTAAAGATAAATTATACCTACAGTATAATGCCCAAAAACCTCCTGTTTAGTAAGCAAGTAAATTATATATAAGTAAATATGTAAGTAAATGATTTTTTATATAGCACATTTAAACATAGCAGAATTATCCAAAGTGCTGACAAAGAAAAAAGAAAATATAACAAAAACGGAAAGAAAACAGACAGTAAAACAAAAGTATGATAATATTAAAATGCCAGGGAATAAGTAAAAAAAAAAAAAAAACGGTAATGGAAAGGGCAAGGCAGATGTCCAGAGGACGGGGCGGCAACAGAAAAAGCTCCCTTAGTTTTTAGACGGGAGCAAGGGATAGATAAAAGAGCCCTGTCCGAAGATCTTAAAAATCTGGAAGATGACAAGAGGAGTGAGAAGATCTTTAAGTTAAAATATTAGGTTGATCATAATAGCTTTAAAAACAGACAACATTTTAAGCTGAAAAATGGACTAGAAGCCAAAGAGGTGAAGCTAAAATTGGGGAGACATGATCATATTTCTTTGTCCCGGCCAGCCTCGTAGCCATATTTTGGAACATCTGGAGGTGTGCAAGCGGTGACTGAAGACCCAGATACCAGAAGACAAGATGACACCAAGGTTCCTTAATGAGACAACTCCTCAATTTTGGGGGACCAAAAACATGTTGAATCCCGCACTCTCAATTAATAACATTTTTGTTCTATATCAGACCAGTAAAGAGAGAACTTTCCCCGAAGTGGTAAAGACAGCATGGAGACTCTTTCAAACTCATCTCAGAGAGTTGTGGAACTGGACAACAATCTGTCAAGTGAATATGGAGACAGATGAGTCAGATGTCCATCAAATCTAAGACTGAAGCTCTTGGCAAATCGTACGCCTGGTAAAGGCAGTCCCTGTACCTGTGATCAAAGATACATCATCTGCCATCATTAGAGCAAGAGCAGCATACTGAACACAACACAACACAACACAACACAACACAACACAACACAACGCACATGCTGTCTGGTGAACACAAGCAAACTAACACTACTTGTTCAAGTGTGACATACCCTGTCCCCGTCCTTAATAAAATTACACTGCCAATACTCTCACTTAGACACAAGGATGCTTCAATTCCCCCGTCCGTCATGCTGTTTAGCAGCCTCTGAGCTGTATCAGTGCATTTGATTTGTTACTGTCCTTTGGGATCTAAAACACCAGCAGTATTGAAGCTCATGCAGCTGGCATGGCATCAAAATTTCACTGGACACATCTAACAATTGTCCACCTGTGACCTGTGACCTTTGTCACACTCCTCTGAGGACGTTTTTCTCAGAGACGGTCCAAGGAGTGCGTTCATGTGTTGTGTTGTGATGTGTGTGTATATATATATCGTAAAGAAAGACAAAACACACAGGACCTCCAATCAGAAATGTTCTGTGCTTTCAGAAGTCCATGACTGCACCACACTATGAAAGATTTATGAGGGGCCGATCAGTGTGTGTTTATATGTGAATGTCAGTGTTAGGGAAGCAATAGCTTTAAAACGACATCTAAACACACTGAAGCAGGCTGTAGCTTTAAATGTGTGAGTGTATATATAACTATATATAACTATATACGCCTATATATATATATATATATATATATATATATATATATATATATATATATATATATATATATATATATATATATATAGGAGTATATAGTTATATATAGTTATGAATAAAAAAAGAGACATTCAGGGTAACTAGTTATGGCTGAAAAAAACTGACATTGTGATTTCTTGTTTTTGTGCAATATTTATCGCGATATGAATGAATATATGATATGAATAAATTCTAAGCTAATAAACAATATATAAAAAAAATTTGTTTAGACAAATTTAAGCACAGAAGCCTACACAAATGTCCTGTGGCAGATGCAATTCCTTGCAAAGTGCAAAATTCCTTTTTATTATTTGAATGCTTGTCTGTTATTGTGTTTGCACTAACAATTTTGTACAAACCAATCAATCAATGGCACAAATAAAATAAATGAAAAAACCCTGGCTGGTCACTTTACATGTCAGTCAGATGGTCTCTTCCTGTTTAAGTGGACCAGACTTTAAGGTGCAAGTCAAAAGTGTACTTCTCAACACTCCTGCATGTGCTCATGTACGTAAGGGACACCAGGGACTAAACCGCTGGAGCCTCCTGTGAATTAGCTGTGATTACAGGCCTGGCGGGGACCTCTCTCTCTCTCTCTCTCTCTCTCTCTCTCTCTCTCTCTCTCTGTTTCTGAGAGCTGGAGGGCTGTGGGACACTCATAAAGATGGCATCCACTCTTATTGGAGCCTGTCAGTCTGTGTGTCTGTCAATAGTATGATTAATAAAGCCAAGAGACAAGCGTGAGCGCTCAGAGCCACAGTCTCTCTGCTAGTATACAGACTGCCAATCAAACAACACAAAGACAGAGAGGAAATGAGGAAAGAGAGGGAGGACATCCCCTCAGTCCCGGCACAGGGGCGCTCAGCTTGTCCAGAGGGTCAGTGGTTACGGGGTAAAGTGTGCCATGCCTGTGTCTCTCTCGACCGCTGTGACAGTTTGAGCTCCTTGCAGTCACATAAATGTCTGAGCATGCTGTCATACTTGTTGACCATGTGAGTTGGTGTAATTGGTGTGTGTGTGTGTGTGTGTGTGTGTGTGTGGGTGGGTGTGCATTCACATGTGTTTTGGCTTGTATAAGAGGCAGGAGAAGTACTCTCTAAAAATTAACATAACTCTTTTCTCCAAATACCATTGTTATTACATTTATTCAACTTACTACTAAAAGAGTATTAAAGAGTAGGCCCTATCAGAACAAGCCGGTTCTGTTTTGCAAGTAGTCAATCTATGCAATCTAAAGAAATTTTGGAAAGATCTTGGACTTCTGGAAGTAGAAATTAAGATATATTAAATTTATATTAATTCAAATTCAAAAGTCTGAGGTTTGTGAAGTCTCTTACGTGATAAAAATGTGTACAATTTAAAATAATTGTTGTTTATGTGAATACATTTTAAATAATTTAAAAATGTAATTTATTCCTGTGATTAAAGCTGAATTTTCAGCATTACTCCAGTCTTCGGTGTCACATGATCCTTCAGAAATCATTCTGATGAGCTGATTTGCTGCTCTTTTCTTATTATCAGTGTTGAAGTTGTCTTCTGTCCCCCGTAGTTAAAGGAATGCTTCGCCGCTTTTTCATATTATACTGTTATTCCCTTAACTAAAACGAGTTGATACATACCTCTCTCGTCTCAGTGCGTTCAGTTAATCGCTCTGATTCGCGGTGATGATCTGATAGCATTTAGCTTAGCCCACTAAGCTAAGTGGGCTAAGCATTATACTTCTCCTTTTTAATCCGCTTAGAAAAGCCCCACGTTTTATTTTATGTCACCATACTTGATCGGTCAACTATTCGTGTAACTGTATTTAAATAGGGAAAACGTGGTGGTGTTTGGTCGCTTCTAACTTGATCTCTGGTACCATAGTGAATGAACTGGGCTTAGTGGGCTAAGCTAAATGCTATCAGATCGTCACCGCGCGTCAGAGCAATTAACTGCACGCACTGAGTTGAGAGAGGTGTGTATCAACTCGTTTTAGTTAAGGGAATAACATAGTTTAAAATAAAAAAAGCGGTGAAGTATCCCTTTAAGTTAAAAATTGCCTGGGACCTCTTTAAAACCAGAAAAAAATCAGCTTGACCAGGCTGGAAAAGCCATAAAACATCTAGCAACCCATTTAAAACAATCTTACCACATAGTAGCTCACTGGCAACCATCTACAATGCCCTAGCATTGCGATAGTGAGATTAAGGCATGGGCATCTTGTCATCTGACAACTGAGAGACTCAAGTATCCGTGAGACTTTAAATGTGTGCAAGACAACAAGCTTCAGTTTTTTTGTGCATGCTTGGCTTCAGGTGATGAGTGTTGCAAAAGCTACATAAATGTGCAGTATATTGTGCATTATAGGGTTCACTAGATGTGCATCAGAAAGAACAGGGACACTCAGTTAGCCACATGGGCATGCAAAGTCACAGAAAACTAAGAGATACAGAGAGAGAATGTGTCTTGAGGCAACTGTCTGTGTTTGGGAAGCTGTGATTCGCGCATTACAGAACACAAGTTCTCTTCACAGCGCAGAGTGTGAACAGCAGTATTCCCAGTGAGACTGATTAACCCAGGCCTGTCAGAGTATGAGGGGGAAATGACGGGGGTCTCGCTGGGCCGTATTTCTCCTGAACAAGGTGAAGGGCCACCGGCTATCAGAGCCACTGCACGCGGGCTTCAGTTCACCAGCCATTGGAAGACCACAGCCTGGCATGCTAAAATCCACTCTCAACAACATTTGATGCTGCTTCTTTTAAAAATATATTTCTGTGTCTCCATTAGCAACATTTAATTTAATCTATTCCATCTTTATTTCAGTCTACCTACAAATAATTGTAATATCCATGAAAATGTTATATATATAATGTAAAAATTGTGACTTTTTTCTAATAATTCAACTTTTTCCTAATTTCAACTTTTTCCATATTTATAATTTACCAAAGCATGCTTTAGAATGATTTATGAAAGATTTTGTGACACTGCAGACAGGAATAATCATGCTAAAAGTATGCTTTAACTTCACAAAAATAAACTGCATTTTAAAATATATTAAAATAGAAAACAGTTATTTTAAATTATAATAATAGTTTACAGCATTACAGTTTTTCTCAAAAACAGTAAAAATCCAACACCAAGAACTTCTTTATATTATTGAGGGGAAATTAATCTAATGGGACAGTTCACCCTACAATGAAAAATAAGTTATCATTTACTTGCAGTGGTGTTGTTCTAATGCCGTATGCCATTCTTTCTTTTATTGATCACAAAAGGAGAATAGAAAAAATAATAATAATATCTCGCTTGCACATCGCAACTGTTCTAGGGATATATGATAGGGTTTGGTGAAAAACAAACTAAAATGTAATAAATTATTTAAACGTACAATATGCAATTTTGTGTAATAATATGTAAACAATATAATATGTTGCTTATTCAAAACAAAGCGCTTGATGAAGATTGATTTCATGGAATCATGGGAGTTGTTGTCTTCACCTCTACATACGGTGGAAAAGAATCTGATGGGACTCGGGCAATAATCATAATCATGAGTAATCATAACACTGTATTAAAGATTTATTAACATTACTGTAGTATGATATGAAGCAGGGTGGGGCTGAAAGCTGTTAGAGCGGAACGAGGATGCTGGAGCGATTGCTAACGAGAGAGGGTAACTGTTTTCTCATATTAGACATATTTGAGTTTGTTGAAAGTTATGTTATAATGCTTCTCTGTGCGTTCGCTCGGAGGCTACTATGAGACACTTGCTGCACACTGAAGTAAGCTAGATTGATTTTAGACATGATAAAACATGGTAAATCAAGAAAACCAGATTCAAACAATAAGACGTAAGAAGTTGTATAACAATGATACATTTTCTGTCCATGAATGTATCCAAACATTTGCTCACATGTCTAATAAAACACATAATATTTAAGCGTCTTTGGAGTTTCCATGGTTTTGGAAATCAAGGGTAACGCATGTATGATGTCATTGATATGCGATGCACAGACACGGTCCATGTCCTCGTTAAAATAGCTTATTTCTCTAGATTTAAACATTTTTGGAAACATTTAAGATAATGCAAGTACACAAGTCAACAAAGTATATAATATTGTTCAAGTGTTTTTTTTAATTTTTTTTTTATTTAATCCAATAATCATATATGGTGGCTTTAACAAAATTCTTGACCTTGGCCATACAGAGAATCTATTAGACTCTATTAGTGCTGCAGCTCACTCCGACTCACTCAGAAAAAGTCACAAGTTGTGAGAAATCAAGATGAACAAATACGAGACATGAAATAACCCATGTAGCTTCTTCCCTGAGTTGAATTTATCCATTGTGTTTGTCGTAACAAGAAGTTATAGCGTTCACATTTGTCAACTATCATCAGAGGGTCCTATCAACTCAGTTGTACACAGATACTTTTTTGGGATTTCTAGGCCTTGTATTTCCTGTCATGTTTTTGTTAATCTTGATATCTTGATTTGTCGGAGTGAAATGCGGCTCTAATAGTCTCAGGAACACACGTTGTGCACAGTAGACCAGTGGACAAGGTCAAGAATTGTGTTAAATAGTAGGCTACATTGAACTTAAGTTTGTTTTTCACAAAACCCTATCGTACATGCCCAGAACACTAGGAATATACATCACCTGTCGCATGGGATCATTTTGTAATACGTTTGTGTAATTTTTAAAAAGCTTGATGCAGGTCGCTATTCACTGCCATTATGGACGAGCCGAATATTTTTTTGTAAAAAATAGTTTTGCAAAAAAAGTTGTTCTCATTGCATTAGAACAAAACCAGGGTCAGTAAATGATTACTTAATTTTCATTTCAGGATGACTATCCCTTTAAATATGGCATCGCTTTCATGAACAAATGCCATGCAGCAAGGTTAGTAACAGGCCTGATACCCGCAAGGACAGAGCGACCTACATGGAAACCCAAGCCCTTCCAAAGTCCGACCGCCATACAGAGTAAAAAAGCTTTCGACCCTAAAATAGCCCTGTGTGTCAGCAGAACCGAAGCATCCTCGCTGGAGGCCCGCGACTGTGATCCACTCCAGCCACGGCACTCCTGCAGCGACGAGACTTACCAGAAGAACCATCAAATACGACGCAAAGCAGTTACAGAATACCCTGAGAGCTGTTGTGAAGCTACCGCATGTATAAGAGAGATGAAAAGAAGAAACCCTGCGGTGTCTTTAAGCCTAAAACCCACACACAGAGACATATGGAGTCCCTGAAGTAAAACTCAAACAAGAATAGGCCCAGTTTAGGGAAACGACTTTTACAGCAACACACACCAATGGATCTTCATTAGAAACGATCCTGTCCATCAGTGGCATTTAAAATCAACTCACAAGACCAGTCCAGGCCAAATCCCACCCCCATTTACCTTAATTATTTATATGTTTATATAGCTGATTTTGGGCTTTTTGACGCTCCCCAGCGTGTGCTTGTGAGAGGGGCATATTTGTCTACTTCTGCGCTAGCTGTGGTTCTAAACGCGGTCTGCAGTGTGTCAAAAATGTGTGCGTGGTCTCCGGGGAGGTGTCCTCAGCATTTACTGCAACCTACGATGTGAGTTTATAAGTGCATTCAATCTGATTTTGCAGGTAGCACACAATGCACGCTAATAAACACACAAATACACCAGCAGATGGTTATTTTATTGTAAGTCAAAGTCGTGCATTTTTGCAGCAAACCAGATGGGTAGGCTACTGAACATCTACAGACTTTGTTGTGTAGCCTATGTATGCAAATGGTTAAAAATCCGAAAGGGGCTGCAAATGACATGAGCTTCTCAAACCAAAATGTTTATTTCAAACCCACATTTGAACATTGCCATTAAAGCAGTACTGATAGATTCTATTTCTACAATACTCAACGCCAACAATTCGGTGTGAAAGCCGTTTCAAGAGTTGAAAGGCCCAGTCGTGCTTTTTCAAGGACAAATGCTGCCCTCTACTGCTCGGGATCTGGTATGTGTTTTTGTCCATGTTGACACATCAATGCATGTAGGCTACTCTGCAAATAAAGAGCAGTTAACAACAGCACTTAAGCACTAAAATGATGGAAAAACAGTAATAAGTAAGAAAAGTGGCTACTAATTATATCTCTCATATAATATCACCAATGTTCCCGTTGTGCAGTCTTAGCTTTTTAAAAAAAATTATTATTACTTATTTATTTTTGGTGGAGATTTTTTTCTCAGTGATATTTGCCTCCCTCTAGTGGTGACATATTGAAAGGGACGATGAGCATGGCTGTTCTGAGATAAACTTCAGTAAACATAAACTCACACACTCACTGGCTTGTTTAATTAAATCCCACCAAGGATACACTTGCAATTTCTACACAATGCAATTTCCCCCACATTTAAAATGACATTTACCGCTACATTTGATTATGCAATGTGCACTGTTGTGCAGTATTTTATTGCAGTATTAGCAACAAACAATTCAATGATATTTTCACACGTTAGGGTAATTTGGCCAAATTACAGCTTGATTAAAAATGTTTAAAGTAAAAACTTCACTGCACTGTTGTTTCTGGTAAACAAACCCTAATCCTAGCACTTGCACTAACTTAAAAAAATGTGTTAAAGGGTTAATTTACCCACGTATGAAAATTCTATCATCATTTACTCACCCTCATGTCCTTCCAAAAAAATCTTCGGAACACAAATGAAATCTGAGAGCTTTCTGTCCCTCCATTGACAGCTACGCAACTACCACTTTGACGCTTCAAAAAGTTCATAAAGAGATAGTAAAACTAATCTATATGAATTGAGTAGTTCAGTCCAAATTTTCTGAAGAGACACGATTGCTTGATACCGATGAACAGATTGAACAGGCTTTTATTCACATGTCAACATTGATCATTGAATATAAACAGAAGCACAACCGTACATGCGCTCAAAAGTGCTGCATAACACACGAGAATGCTCACTGCTTCTCACACTTCAAGTGAACATGCTTGAGCTTCTGTTCACCACAACTGATGTGCGCATTGATGAATGTTTATCAATCAACTTTATTTATATAGCGCTTTTACAATCACGATTGTGTCAAAGCAGCTTCACAGTGTTATTATACGTGAATAATAGCTTAAATTAAATCTGTTCATCATATAAAGTGATAGATAAACATATAAACTAAACCACTGCTTAGTGGTTCAGTTTATAGAAAGAATACTAAAGAAATCATAATATATATATATATATATATATATATATATATATATATATATATATATATATATATATATATATATATATAT
This sequence comes from Pseudorasbora parva, assembly GCF_024679245.1. Lineage (NCBI taxonomy): Eukaryota > Metazoa > Chordata > Actinopteri > Cypriniformes > Gobionidae > Pseudorasbora > Pseudorasbora parva. The sequence continues at coordinate 7,192,715 of NC_090183.1, forward strand.
ATATATATATATATATATTTACGATTCATTTATGAACGTTTTGAAGCATCAAAGTGGTAGTTGCAAAGAGTCAGAAATGATGAACACGTTTCAGTTTCAACGTTACCTATAACAAAAAGAAAAAAAAGTTACAATTTGATTGATCATTTGCACTGTGCACAGTACAGACTTGCGCGGGGTGAATACTGACAGCAAATCAATGTTCAATAATCCGCTTGCCAGAGAGCAGGTGGGTTGTATTGGATCCCTGCCTGTTGTCACTGTTAAGTTGCCACTGTTAATGGGCACAATGAGAAAATAAAACCCCACGAGAGAAAGAGGAGACACAACAAATCAAAATTAAAAGGAAAACAGGTGGTCTTAAAACGGAGCTCCCATCCAAAAAAGTACTTGTGCAATGTATAGTCAGAGATCTAGACAGTTCCACATCTGCACCCACAGGCTTTGCATATAGGTGCACTCCATGAGCTGTATTAGCTCTATTGACTTCTCTAATGGGAGCCAAAGGTCCCGTCCCACAGGAGTGTCCCATTAATGGCAAAGTATTGAGTGTTGTGGAAGAGGAAGCTTCTACTTCATAAGGCAGGAGAAGAGCGAAAGCCCTTGAGCACTGTGACAGGATTTAAGCCTAAAGAAGGATTAGACCGGCAGTTTATGACCAACAAGAAAGATCTTTCATGAGGAGATCCACTCAGCGCTCAGGAGCAAATGATTCTCCATATCGCTCTCCATGGGTTTATCAGGACAGTCGGCTTCTGAAAGCAATCATTCTGGCTCTTTTATTTATTTTATTTTATTATTTTATTTAAAAAAAAACTTAATTTATTTTTTCTATAAAGGTGTAACGATACCCTCATGTCACGATTCGATACATATCATGATACTAAACTCACGATACAACATTACAGTGATACTCTAAGACAAAAAACGGTTGATTAAAATGATTTTTTTTTTTTTGCGATGGAGACACCAGAATACAAATATTCATGACTGAAGCTTAAAATACAAATTTATTTTAGATGAATATGCCTGCACTTTGTCACTGACTAGATATACAAAATAATTGAGGCCCCTTTTTAACTCGGCCATCGTCATTATGGCCCCGCCCGCCGACTCTATACACGATGTGATTGGGCCGTCCAGATTGTGAGGAATACAGCTCAGACGTGTATTGAGAGTTCCTAGACGACACTTGCGGGCAAATTAAATTTGCTGCCGCTAGGGTGCGTCTAGATTTCTAGGCTAGGAGTAATGTAGGGGATAGTGAATAAGGGTATAGGGGTGATTCAAAATACTAAATTCCTCTGCACCTGGATCCTGCCTTCACTCGTCTCGAGATCTCGTTGTGACAGAAGACAAGACCCAACAAGATGGATCCAGTAGAGGAAGTGACCGCTGCTGGACTATTATTGACAGTTTTGGCAGGCTGCTGCAAAGACTCATTGGGCTGAGCTTTCCGTCCAAACTGTTTTTTTGGTTAGGGCTTAACCATTCTGTGAGGGAGGTTGTCCTTCTGGGCTGCGAGTTTGACCTATGGGATTTCATTTTTCGGATCATGCAGACAACTCTAATGGTCTCAGCGTTCCCTAGTCCAGCGGTCCCAAGCCTGCATGGCGGCCCTTCCACAGTCGGCTGCACTTTCTGTACTGGAAACCATTTAGTGTGTTTGGGCTGCATACACTTCTTCAGAGGTGGCAGCATAACTTTTTTTAAATTATTATTATTTTTTATTATACTTTTTTTTTTTATAGCTGTCATTTTAGAGTTCAGAAACTATCCTTAATAAGCCTTTCTCTGATCAAATTATTCTATGCTATAAATGACTCACAAATCTTTTGTTTTCATGTCTTTTGCAAGACATTGCACCATTTCATGCTTTTCATCTTCAGAAAGAACTTTCTTCCACCACATATTGCCTGATAACTGTGACTTATAATGCGGTACAACCTCTTTAAATATTTTTTTTTTCCATTTACCCAAGAAGACCTGGCATAACAAACCAGAAATTGATACTAATTATCTAAAAAGATATAAATAAAACAAACAAACACTTTCTTTGAAAAAAATAAAATCTGAATGTTCATTGTACTGACATCCTAGTGATGTATCACTAATTTGGAACACAGTGTATTTTCACTGTTTTATGAAAACAATAAGCTTCTGAAAGCAATCATTCTGGCTCTTTTATTTATTTTATTTTATTATTTTATTTAAAAAAAAACTTAATTTATTTTTTCTATAAAGGTGTAACGATACCCTCATGTCACGATTCGATACATATCATGATACTAAACTCACGATACAACATTACAGTGATACTCTAAGACAAAAAACGGTTGATTAAAATGATTTTTTTTTTTTTGCGATGGAGACACCAGAATACAAATATTCATGACTGAAGCTTAAAATACAAATTTATTTTAGATGAATATGCCTGCACTTTGTCACTGACTAGATATACAAAATAATTGAGGCCCCTTTTTACTATTAATAAAATACATTTGGCCTTATTAGGACCCACAAATATACTCTCATTGCATTATTATACATATTCAACAGATGCATATATATATATATATATATATATATATATATATATATATATATATATATATATATATATATATATATATATATATATATATATATAAATAATGTAGCACTGACACAATATTTTCACCGCCGCAATATTGTTGCATTATTATATATTGTTGCATTATTGTATTGTAAAGCCGTTGTAAATGACTCTACAAACATACACGTGTGACCTTATTATTGCATTAGTTATACTGACCTACTGCATCTGTGTGTTGCTACGGTTCCATCTATTATGTATTTCAGCAAAAGTAACTCTTTATTATTTATATGAAGTATATGTGTTATGTATTCCCTGGTTTTATGTTTTTTTTGTTTTTTTTGTTATGTGGTCTTTTAGCTTGCATTTTGCCCTGGTTCTGCTCCTGTTTCCTGTCCTGTGTGCCATTTTTGTAGTCCATTGTAGTTTTCTTGTTTGTAGTTGTCTTGTTATTCTATTACCTTGTGTGTGTATAAGCCCTTGGCTGTGTCCGAAATCACCCCTATACCCTTAAACAGGGCATTATTTGGAGGGAGCAACTGATGTACACTCAATGGCTATAGAATACCCATAATGCACTGTGAGGGTCTTGCCGAATGAACTCCCTCGTCTTGCCAGAAGATGAGGCTCGCAGCTGAATCATCCATCCATCCATTTTCCAAACCACTGGTCCAAAATGGCTTAAGTGTAATAATCTACCGGTATAAATTATTTAATTCAGGCTTATACATGCCAGTTTCCATGACAGATTTGAAGATAAATCTTTTTATTGCTGCCGCAGCTGCCAGTTTTCAAAGCTTTAAATAATTATTATACAGCAAGCACAAACTATGCAAAAGCGGCAGCCCTTCTGGAGCACTCAGTGTGTGAATTCACTCGCTCGTTTTCATTCACTCCGTCAAGTGGACTATATTAGTGGAGTAATGTAGCCTGACAAGCCAGACCCACATCAAGATGTTTGGTCTGGAAACTCACCATTGACAGCTCAATCCGAGGGGCGGGATAAACGGTTGTCTTTCAAACTCCCTCTGCACGCGATAGGATAGCGCTACACCAACCAGAGCAACGAAGGTGAAGCAGAGCTTGTTGATAGATTAAACATTCGCCGTATCCGGTCGGCTAAACTCCGAACACATCTTCCCTTTTTAAGAATGACTTCAGTGCCGTTCTTTGTTCTTTTCTCAGAGAAAAGCTTAACTCCAAGTCTTCCAGGATCGCTGTCAAAGCTGATTCGAAAGACCGCCGTTCGCCAGTTTCTGTGTTTACTAGAAGCACGCAAACGCAACTCGGCCATCGTCATTATGGCCCCGCCCGCCGACTCTATACACGATGTGATTGGGCCGTCCAGATTGTGAGGAATACAGCTCAGACGTGTATTGAGAGTTCCTAGACGACACTTGCGGGCAAATTAAATTTGCTGCCGCTAGGGTGCGTCTAGATTTCTAGGCTAGGAGTAATGTAGGGGATAGTGAATAAGGGTATAGGGGTGATTCAAAATACTAAATTCCTCTGCACCTGGATCCTGCCTTCACTCGTCTCGAGATCTCGTTGTGACAGAAGACAAGACCCAACAAGATGGATCCAGTAGAGGAAGTGACCGCTGCTGGACTATTATTGACAGTTTTGGCAGGCTGCTGCAAAGACTCATTGGGCTGAGCTTTCCGTCCAAACTGTTTTTTTGGTTAGGGCTTAACCATTCTGTGAGGGAGGTTGTCCTTCTGGGCTGCGAGTTTGACCTATGGGATTTCATTTTTCGGATCATGCAGACAACTCTAATGGTCTCAGCGTTCCCTAGTCCAGCGGTCCCAAGCCTGCATGGCGGCCCTTCCACAGTCGGCTGCACTTTCTGTACTGGAAACCATTTAGTGTGTTTGGGCTGCATACACTTCTTCAGAGGTGGCAGCATAACTTTTTTTAAATTATTATTATTTTTTATTATACTTTTTTTTTTTATAGCTGTCATTTTAGAGTTCAGAAACTATCCTTAATAAGCCTTTCTCTGATCAAATTATTCTATGCTATAAATGACTCACAAATCTTTTGTTTTCATGTCTTTTGCAAGACATTGCACCATTTCATGCTTTTCATCTTCAGAAAGAACTTTCTTCCACCACATATTGCCTGATAACTGTGACTTATAATGCGGTACAACCTCTTTAAATATTTTTTTTTTCCATTTACCCAAGAAGACCTGGCATAACAAACCAGAAATTGATACTAATTATCTAAAAAGATATAAATAAAACAAACAAACACTTTCTTTGAAAAAAATAAAATCTGAATGTTCATTGTACTGACATCCTAGTGATGTATCACTAATTTGGAACACAGTGTATTTTCACTGTTTTATGAAAACAATAAGCTTTGTGAAGGCATGGTTTACAGTCAATTTAGAACATCTAAGGAATCATGGCTTCTCGGGGCTATTATATTACATTATGTTATATTATATTATATTATATTATATTATATTATATTATATTATATTATATTATATTATATTATATTATATTACATTATTTTATTATATATATTATTATTTAGTTCTGTCAAATCGATTAATCACATCTAAAATAAAGTTTGTGCTCACATAATATATATGTACTCTAGAATAGACGCACCCTAGCTGCAGCAAATCTAATCTGCCGGGAGTATTGTCTAGCAACTCTCAAGTCTGAGCTGTAAAAGCCAAACTCTGGTCAGGCCAATCACATTGTGTATAGAGTCGGTGGGCGGGGCTTAACATAATGACAGCCAGTTGCGCTTGTGTGCTACTAGTAAACACAGAAACTGGCGAATGGCGGTGGTCTTTCGAATCAGCTTTGACCGCGACTCTGGAAGACTTGGAGTTAAGCTTTTCTCGGAGAAAAGAACAAAGAACGGCACTGAAATCATTCTTAAAAAGGGAAGATGCATTCAGAGTTTTGCCGACCTGATGCAAAACTTTAATCATCAACTAGCTCTGTTTCACCTTCGTTGCTCTGGTTGGTTGTAGCGCTATCCTATCGCGTGCAGAGGGAGTTTGAAAGACAACCGTTTATCCGCCCCTCGGATTGAGCTGTCAATGGTGAGTTTCCAGACCAAACATCTTGATGTGGGTCTGACTTTTTCAGGCTAATATGTATGTGCATTGTGTTTAATTATTTTGTATATTTAAATACACACATGCTTGTATATATTTCATATTTTTTTAAATATTTATATATAATAGAAATATACTAGGGGTGTCCCAGACTAAGGATTTACAAATGCGAATCAGAATTGTCAAATCTTTCTATGGTCGAATGATAGTTGAATCATCTGTGTGTGTGTGTGTAAATGGGTTGGGATGGGCAAGGCATAGTCAGCAGGAGGGTAAAACTATTTTTATTTTCCTTTACACACTGCTCACAGCAACAACTTTTAATAAAGCAACTAAAACTGCCTACCAACTGACAGACGAACTGACAATGGCTTTCTTATTTAGGCTTAAATAAAAGGTAATTATGTGGTGGATAAACATTCGTAAACTCATAACATTTTAAAGCCGTGATCGAAACACAGAACATCACACAAATATAAAAAAAAAAATTAGATTAAAAAAAAAAAACTTTTGAGTGAGTTTACATGCGTCGCACACCGGACGAAGCTCAGCACCGCGTCTCAGGTCTCTTACACCGGACACACACATTATATACGGGCAAGCTCAATTTTGAAACGACTTCTGAGAAGAGCTGCAGGATGGGTGTATCTTGTAGCATAGGGTGAAATCAGTATGTATATTGACGATTTTTGAGGAAAATATAAATTTAATGTAAAACCTTGAAATGGCGCTCTGTGGCGCAGCAGGATTTTAAACAACTTTGCTGCGCACAGGCACCGAATGCACACCGGACACGAAGCTCAGCGCCGCGCCATGTCTTTAAAATATAGAGCACCCCCATATTGCCAAAATGGTATGACCCTCGTTTCATAACACGCGAAGATTCGACTGCTTTTTGAATTTTTTTGGTGAGAAAGTGTCCTCTGTTAGGCAGAATATGAACAGTACTTTTTACACCAATGCTGTCCCTCCTGTTGTCTCCCCTGCAGTGTTTGAACGATTTGAACCTGTGTCTTTATCACGCCTTTCTGAGGTGGGGCAGGGGTTGTCGCCCACCAACTGCCCCTTCGATATTGTTCCAACCAAGGTGCTCAAACAGGTCTTTGATACTGTCGGACCATGCGTCCTCTCGCTCATTAACAGCTGCCTCAGCTCAGGGACTGTGCCAACTGTATTCAAGCACGCAGTGGTCAGACCACTTTTAAAAAACCCAACCTGGATCCCGACATTTTGTCTAATTTTAGACCTGTCTCACATTTACCATTTTTATCAAAGGTCCTAGAAAAAGTTGTTCTATCACAGTTACAGCCTTTTTTAGAAAATAACTCAATTTCAGAAAAGTTTCAGTCTGGTTTTAGGTCACGACATAGCACTGAGTCTGCGCTGCTGAAAGTCCACAACGACATCCTTCTATCCCTTGATGCTAAAAGATCTGTGCTGTTGGTGATGCTGGATCTAACAGCAGCTTTCGACACTGTGGACCATTCAGTACTTATCGTCCGCCTTGCTCAACAGGTCGGCCTCAAGGGTTCAGTCCTGCAGTGGTTTCGCTCCTACTTGAACAACAGGAGCTTTTCAGTTATGATCAATGAATTTTCGTCATCCACTGCTCCTCTGTCCTCTGGAGTGCCACAAGGATCCATTCTTGGCCCTGTTCTATTTTCACTTTACATGTTGCCTCTTGGTTCCATTATTGCCAAGCACAATCTTTCTTTCCACCTACAGTATTGTTCAAAATAATAGCAGTACAATGTGACTAACCAGAATAATCAAGGTTTTTCGTATATTTTTTTATTGCTACGTGGCAAACAAGTTACCAGTAGGTTCAGTAGATTCTCAGAAAACAAATGAGACCCAGCATTCATGATATGCACGCTCTTAAGGCTGTGCAATTGGGCAATTAGTTGAAAGGGGTGTGTTCAAAAAAATAGCAGTGTGGCATTCAATCACTGAGGTCATCAATTTTGTGAAGAAACAGGTGTGAATCAGGTGGCCCCTATTTAAGGATGAAGCCAACACTTGTTGAACATGCATTTGAAAGCTGAGGAAAATGGGTCGTTCAAGACATTGTTCAGAAGAACAGCGTACTTTGATTAAAAAGTTGATTAGAGAGGGGAAAACCTATAAAGAGGTGCAAAAAATGATAGGCTGTTCAGCTAAAATGATCTCCAATGCCTTAAAATGGAGAGCAAAACCAGAGAGACGTGGAAGAAAACGGAAGACAACCATCAAAATGGATAGAAGAATAACCAGAATGGCAAAGGCTCAGCCAATGATCACCTCCAGGATGATCAAAGACAGTCTGGAGTTACCTGTAAGTACTGTGACAGTTAGAAGACGTCTGTGCGAAGCTAATCTATTTTCAAGAATCCCCCGCAAAGTCCCTCTGTTAAAAAAAAGGCATGTGCAGAAGAGGTTACAATTTGCCAAAGAACACATCAACTGGCCTAAAGAGAAATGGAGGAACATTTTGTGGACTGATGAGAGTAAAATTGTTCTTTTTGGGTCCAAGGGCCACAGGCAGTTTGTGAGACGACCCCCAAACTCTGAATTCAAGCCACAGTACACAGTGAAGACAGTGAAGCATGGAGGTGCAAGCATCATGATATGGGCATGTTTCTCCTACTATGGTGTTGGGCCTATTTATCGCATACCAGGGATCATGGCTCAGTTTGCATATGTTAAAATACTTGAAGAGGTCATGTTGCCCTATGCTGAAGAGGACATGCCCTTGAAATGGTTTCAACAAGACAATGACCCAAAACACACTAGTAAACGGGCAAAGTCTTGGTTCCAAACCAACAAAATTAATGTTATGGAGTGGCCAGCCCAATCTCCAGACCTTAATCCAATTGAGAACTTGTGGGGTGATATCAAAAATGCTGTTTCTGAAGCAAAACCAAGAAATGTGAATGAATTGTGGAAAGTTGTTAAAGAATCATGGAGTGGAATAACAGCTGAGAGGTGCCACAAGTTGGTTGACTCCATGCCACACAGATGTCAAGCAGTTTTAAAAAACTGTGGTCATACAACTAAATATTAGTTTAGTGATTCACAGGATTGCTAAATCCCAGAAAAAAAAAATGTTTGTACAAAATAGTTTTGAGTTTGTATAGTCAAAGATAGACACTGCTATTTTTTTGAACACACCCCTTTCAACTAATTGCCCAATTGCACAGCCTTAAAAGCGTGCATATCACGAATGCTGGGTCTTGTTTGTTTTCTGACAATCTACTGAACCTACTGGTAACTTGTTTGCCACGTAGCAATAAAAAATATACTAAAAACCTTGATTATTCTGGTTAGTCACATTGTACTGCTATTATTTTGAACAAGACTGTAAGTGCAGACGACCTCCAGGTCTATATGCCTGTGCTTCCAAATGATGGTTCAGCTCTAGACTCCTTGCATAGTTGCCTATCTGATATTAAACTATGGCTTTCACGAAACTTTCTTCATCTGAATGAGAGTAAAACAGAATACATTATTTTTGGTTCCTCTATTTTACACCACGATTTATCATCAAGCACAACCCCTCAAGTTAGTGAGGCAATAAAGAATCTGGGGGTGATTTTTGACAGAGATCTGAATTTTAACAAACAAATTAACTCTGTAGTCAAAGCAAGCTTTTTCCAGCTGCGACTTTTAGCCAAAGTAAAGCCTTTTCTGTGCCGCAGTGATCTGGAAAAGGCAATTCATGCTTTTATCAGCTCACGCATTGATTACTGTAACGCACTCTACATTGGCATCACACAGTCTTCACTCCATCGTCTCCAACTGGTACAGAATGCAGCTGCTCGTCTTCTAACCGATACATCTAGACACAGTCATATTAGGCCAGTTCTCTGTTCCCTCCACTGGCTCCCGGTTCGGTACCGTGTTGATTTTAAAATTGAAATGTTTGCTTTTAAAGCTCTTATTGGCCTTGCGCCACCTTATTTATCAGAGATTTTAAGTGTACACCGTCCAAACAGAGCCCTCCGGTCGGCTGACCAGATGAGGCTAGTTGTTCCGAGGTCCCGGTGCAAGCAGGGGGGCGATCGTTCATTTGCTTTTGCTGCTCCTAAACTTTGGAACACTTTACCAGTAGACCTGCGTGTTCTTACAGACCTGGCCCTGTTCAAGTCCAGGTTAAAAACGCATTTATTTAAACTGGCTTTTAACACACAGTAGCACTGTGGCACTTTGAATTTTATTTTTGTATTTTGTGTAACTGTTCCTTTGGTTATTGCTTCATGTATTAATATATTATTTATTGTAGATGTTTTTCTGTTTTAAATGTAAAGCACCTTGGTCCTCCTTTTGGTTGTTGGAAGGTGCTATACAAATAAAGTTTGATTGATTGACTGTGAGATCGGTGGTCAAATCCGGCTCTGCATATCGGTTCACCCCTAGTATATACATGCAAATATTTCTAAAATATAAGATGATTAATCGTGATGAATCGATTTGATAGCACTTAAATATTATTATATTATATTATGTTATATTAGCTGTATAACACTCTAAATAGATTTGCAATTCTGTTTGTAGTTTATCCTTTCTCATGCCTTTCCCTATTTTTATCTTATTATTTTGGCTCAGATGGAAGCTCAGTGCTCAAAAAACAGGTGGACGATGACGATAACACATACATTCTAAGAGGCAGCACACAAAAGAAATAAGAGTAGAGAACAACTGGGCAGAGGTGAGTAAAATATAGAGCAAAAGAAAGAGAGACACAGAGTCAGTCAGTCCGTCTCCAGCGTGTATCTCTCCGTCTGTATCGCTGCGCCGCAGGACACTGTGAGGATTCAGTCCAGAGTGGCGCCAGGCAGCACAGTGGAGCCACGGTGAGCAGATAAGCACAGGCCATTGTGTTAGGGGCGGAGGGGATGCACACAAACCACGCCAAGACACGCTTCAGCGATAAGACCAGTCTTATGAGGGGAATGAGATACTGGGCTAACATGGAAGATTAGGCATGCTCTTTGTTTTGGTTCACTGAACGTCCAGGTTGCCAGTATACAACACAACTGTGGCTGGAGATGTTGGAAATCCTAAAATGTAGAGAACTGAATTCATTTTGATTGTTCAAAATATTACTCAACTTTCAATATGGACATATTGTCATGACAAAGCACATCCAATATATATATGTTATTGCACAATTCACCCCCTACCATCAATCACTATTTCTTACCTAAGTCCACTAATCCTATTCAATTGAAGGAGTGAATGAAAACGAGTAAGCGAATTCGGATAGCTGTTGAGCGTATATCGGCTGTACACTCGTTATTGTGGTGCAATGTGGGATTGACTGAGTGCACTCAATAACACCAACTATGGTTTCGGACACCAAATGGCAGACACCAAACGGCCTGTTTCAGTTTAAATGCAGTTTTCAATAAATTGCCTACTCTCTATTTTTTGTCTCTTGCTCCTGTTTCTTCTTTTGGCATTTTGAAGCAGCACTTACAACCCGGTTATGATCCACAAGGTCTTAAGATTTTGTTCAGGAGTGTAGCTCAATGCAACATACTTGTTTAAAGTGGTTTCCCCAATTCAACTGAAAATGCAACTTTTAATGACTTCTGCGGTCTCAAAATTATTCAACCCCCTGAATAGAATCCCAAAGAAAACTGCAAAACAGGTGTTGTTCCAAGCACACCTGATGCAATAATCAAGGGCTTGATTAGTTGCGCCAGGTGTGCTTGAGCTAGAACACATGAAATATCTGTACTGGCTAGGTTTGTTGAGTGTCCTATTTGACTGCATGCTAGAAATATGTGTAGCACTCTATACTGCTCAAGTAAAAAAGAATATTCCAAAAAGTTAAAGAGATCACCCTTCACAAACAAGGAACAGGATACAAAAATATAGCAAATGCTCTAAGGCCCCGTCCACACGGAGACGCGTTTAGCTGTATACGTATAAATTTTGTACCGTATCAGCGTTTCGTCCACACGGCTCCGGCGTTTTAGAAGCATGAATCCGATATTTTTCGAAACCGGGTCCCAAAGTGGGTAAATCTGAAAACGATCATCTTCCGTTTTTGTGTGTACAGCGAATCCGTATATTTTCTGAAACGGTGATGTCATCACACTACGTCCAGCACGGTGAAAGATTAAAGGGATACAACTACAGGCACTGGGCATGAGCACATCAATATCGCGTCATTTAATTACCGTATCTGCATTATTGTAAGGGTATGTTTTGGGTTGGGGTAGGTATAGGCATTAATAAAACGCATCTGTTAAGTAGCAAATGTCTTTATTGTTATTTTATTGTGAGATTTTGCCTCATCTCCGACCACTGCTATACCCCTGCTGGCCACAACTCTTCTTCTCCGTTTTTAGTGTATTTCTGTGGCAGAATTACAGCGCCACACACTGGCCTGGCATGCAAACTACATCGTTTTTAGTCAGTTTTCGTAATCTCGTGTGGACGCAGATATTTCTTGAAACGAGGAAAAAAAGATCAGATTGGGAAAGCGCTGGCTTCGTGTGGACGGGGCCTAAATGTTCCTAGAGACAACACTGGAAGCATAGTTTGCAAGTTCAAAGTTAAATGAACAGTGGTTACACTGCCTGGACGGGGCAGAAAAATAAAAAAGGAATCTGCAACCAGATTTCTGAGAAGTCAGAAAAACCCTTGAGTGACTGTAATGACCTGCAGCAAGACTTGGTGGCAACAGGCAGTAAGGTTTCAGCTTACACAGTAAGAAGCATACTATAAACCAGCGGGTTTTAAACTTGTCCTGGAGGCACCCAGCCCTGCACATTTTGGCCCCATTTACACTGCATGGTTCAAGTGACCAAATTCCAATTTTTTTCTCTCATGTGGCACAGATCGGATTTGACATGTGAACATGTCAGCAGTAAAAAAACGCATGAATTCCAATATCCGCGAATGACGTCAACTCAGGTGGACACAAACTGCGATCCAGTGTTGCCAAGTCTGCGGTTTTCATGCGGAATTGGGCTACTTTAACATAGTTTTCAGTTGCAATTGGACGGGTTTTGTTGCGAATACCTGGCAACCCCGTCAAGGGCTCTCCTCTTTTTCTCCGTCTTAAGAGAGAAATGTTTTGCCGACCTTTAAAGATGTGTGGAACAGTGCAGACAGCAAAACGTTGTGCAATCATTTTGTCTGCGTCCATTGCATATTGCGCTGTTTTACTTTCTTTCACTGGTTTAAGAACGTCTTGGGCTGTTTCTCCAGTGTACAGTGTAAATGCAAATATCGGATACGGGTTGCTTTTGAAAAGAAGATGTAAGCGGGTCGTCAAAAAAATCGGATATAGTCACCAAATCAGAATTGTGCATCAAGACCTGCAGTGTAAATGCAGCCTTTGTGTGTCTCCCTCATTTATCACACCTGATTCAACTCATCAGCTCGTTATTAGAGACTGTGAAAACTAAATTAGGTATGTCTGATTAAAGCTTGGAACATACTCTGCAAGAACAAAGAAATTGGTTCGTTTTCTTGAGGTAGCAAGAACAAGAACAAAGTTTGTTCTTGCCAGTGCATTCCATACTTTTCTCTGCATTAACCGCGCCCACTTTAAATGTATGACCAGCACACAATAGTTCACTCACAAGAAAACGCAGCCAAACCAGGGCTGCGAGAACAAAATTATGTCATTTTGTTCTCGCAGCCCTGGGAGTGAGAACTTTTTTCTCTGTTCTTGCGGTGTATGTTGCAGCCTTAAGGGAGACATACAAATGTGCAGGGCTGGGTGCCCCCAGAACAGGTTTGAAAACCGCTGTTATAAACGCATGCGGTTTCCAGAACTCCAAGACATATACCACTACTGACCCCGAATCACAAGAACAGTTGGCTCCAATTTGCTCAAAATCAAATAAATAAATAAGCCACAGAAGTTTAGGGATTCTGTTCTGTGGAGAGATGAGGGAAAAAAAGGATCAGGAAATCCTCTGAGAAAATATCCTGCTGTCAGTGAGGACCCTGCTGAAAAAAATAAACAGCATATGGTGGTTAGGGAAGTTTTGGAGCATGGCAGCTGGTTTGAGCTGTTTTATACTAGTCCTTAGTTGGTCATGAGCTGGAGCTAGTTTCTTAGGACCAGCTTAAACCAGCTCAAACCAGTTGCCATGCTTCAAAACTTACCTAACCAGCATATGCTGTTTTTTCAACATGGAAAGCTGAAGCTTGGGTGTCATTGGACCTTCCAACAGGACAATGATCCCAAGCATAGGGGAGCGTGGGGCAAAACGTAACACGGGGTTAGTTGTAACACGCATGGTTTAACACCTTCCACACATGTCAGGATGACAAAACTTTGTGTATTTACTAGGGGTGATTCGATGATGCATTGATATGCGGAGCCGGATCCGACCACCGATCTCACTGTCGAATCTTCGCAGGTGTTATGATCGCGTCTGGTGTGCGACCCCTTTAAGGGCGCTGAGTTTCGCACCGGACGTGCCGAGCCATACCGCGCCTTTAAAGCAGCACTGGGTAACTTTTGCTCTCGGGGTTCCCCTACAGTTGGGAAAAAATAATGTCCTCAACTACTGTTTTAAGCTCTGTAATCCTACAACAGGGGATGCCATCGTGCGTGCATTTGTTGACATGACAACCCTGATAGCCCTGAACTAGTGATGCGCGGCTCGTCTCATAACCCGCGGTACAGTGGTGCGGGACGGGCCAAATAACTTCATAAAAGCGGCCCCGCTGGTTGGTGCAGCACTAACAGTTACCCTGAACACTGCAGGAGGAGTTCACATGTCTTCATCCCTGGTACAGTCAGTGGCATATGTTTCAGCATGTCATATGAATATAATTTCATGGGTTTTATTTTTTTCAAAAGCCAAATAATCGCGATGCTCACGCGTTTACAAGCCAGCGTCATTATAGTAGTCTATTGGTTACTGTTTTACAGAATCTATATGATACTTCAATTCAATGTTTGAGTGGTAGGTAATCACCGTAACAAGCATGACAGCATCGGTCGGCCACGCCTCCTTCAGCTCACGCCAACGAGCAAACGCTGGTCCAATGTTGATCCTCGTCCGGCCTTTAATCCCATCACTTTTTTGTTTCCTTTTATTGCTTTCCTCCAACAAAACCTTTTTTTTTCTTATTTGTCTGTGCTGCTTTGGACATGACTATATTGTCCGACGAACATAGTTGGGCTTGCACGTCCGAATTTAAGGTGGAAGTGTTGGTGGAAGTGACGTATATGCCATAAAGCAGTCGAATTTTGTAGTTCTTTTTGTTCTCGGGTTATACTACCCGAAATCCGAAGTTTAAAAGTACGATTAAAAACGATACAGACCCCATCAAGCTATGGCAGACGTGTCATTCAACCTATTGTAAGTCGATCACAAAAGTCTTGAAAATATATTATGAAGGTTGAAAAGTTACCTGGTGCTGCTTTAAATTTCGAACACGTTTTCAATGAGTGTACACACACCGGCGGCGGCATTCGGCGCCTAAAATCCTGCTGTGCCACAGAGCGCCATGGTTTTATATTAAATTGATATTATATTTCCCTCAAATCTTCAATGTACATACTGATTTCACCCTGTGCTACAAGATACACCCATCCTGCAGCTCTTCTGTCAGAAGTCGATTCAAAATTGAGCTCCCGCGTATATAATGTGTGCCCGGTGTAAGAGACCTGAGACGCGGAGCTGAGCCTTTAGGCACAATCGGCTTAAGAACGTGCATGTAAGGATAAAAAAATGCCATTATTTTATTTCAAAAAGTTAATAATTGTATTTAATTGACAAAATATTTTAGTTTGTTTTGGATATTTCTTTGATTATATCAGGTAACATTTTAAGCTGTCATTTGGTCACGTTACATCATGCCCCCTCACTTTACAATGTACTCCACCTAGGGGGCATGTTGTCACATTTCACTTTCATTCTTTCGGGGTAAATCAAGAAAAAAGTATACACCGTATTAAAACACCACATCATTTTACTAGACTGCGTGCAGTTAATGTGGGAAAAATAAATACTTTAAACCCTAAGTGAATTTACACAAACTGAGAAAGTCAAAATGTGTTAGGTTGTGCCTTAGTTGCAGAAGACGTCCTGGAAGATTCTACAGTGGCCATCACAGTCACCTGACTTGAACCCCACATAAAATAGTGAGATTTTGCAAACCCAAGAATATTACTGAACTGGAGGCCATTGCTCATGAGATATGGGGTATACGACTCCCCAGGAATTTTGCCAGAAGCTGGTGTCTGGTTATACATCTCATTTACAGCAGGTCATAACAGCAAAAAGGTGTTCTACTAAGTGCTAAAGATGCTTGCCATGAAGGGGTTGAATAATTTTGCTGAAGTCATTAAAAGTTGCATTTCAGTTGAATTTGGGGGAACCACTTGGAACATTTATTGTGTGTATGATTTATTCATTACAATGCTGAAAGTCTTTACATGTTGCAAATAGTCTTGCAATGGGGGTGGAATAATTTTGATTACAACTGTAAAGCTAAACTGTCTAACGTTACAGAGAGAAAATGTCAAACACACAAAGAGGTATAGGACTGTGCAAGCTTTGGAGGTGTTGATGGACTCGGATCTACTATATACAGATCCTTCTCAAAAAATTTGCATATGTGTTAAAAGTTCATTATTTTCCTTAATGTAATGATAAAAATTTATTTTTCATATATTTTAGATTAATTGCACAACAACTGAAATATTTCAGGTCTTTTATTGTTTTAATACTGATGATTTTGGCATACAGCTCATGAAAACCCTCATGAAAAATCTCAAAAAATTAGCATATTTCATCCGACCAATGAAAGAAGTGTTTTTAATTAAAAAAAACAACAAAACAAAAAAAAGTCAACCTTCAAATAATTATGTTCAGTTATGCACTCAATACTTGGTCGGGAATCCTTTTGCAGAAATGACTGCTTCAATGCGGCGTGGCATGGAGGCGATCAGCCTGTGGCACTGCTGAGGTGTTATGGAGGCCCAGGATGCTTCGATAGCGGCCTTAAGCTCATCCAGAGTTTTGGGTCTTGCGTCTCTCAACTTTCTCTTCACAATATCCCACAGATTCTCTATGGGGTTCAGGTCAGGAGAGTTGGCAGGCCAGTTGAGCACAGTAATACCATGGCCAGTAAACCATTTACCAGTGGTTTTGGCACTGTGAGCAGGTGCCAGGTCGTGCTGAAAAACGAAATCTTCATCTCCATAAAGCTTTTCAGCAGATGGAAGCATGAAGTGCTCCAAAATGTTAGCTAGCTGCATTGACCCTGCCCTTGATAAAACACAGTGGACCAACACCAGCAGCTGACATGGCACCCCAGACCATCACTGACTGTGGGTACTTGACACTGGACTTCAGGCATTTTGGCATTTCCTTCTCACCAGTCTTCCTCCAGACTCTGGCACCTTGATTTCCGAATGACATGCAAAATTTGCTTTCATCCGAAAAAAGTACTTTGGACCACTGAGCAACAGTCCAGTGCTGCTTCTCTGTAGCCCAAAGTGGCTTGACCTGGGGAATGCGGCACCTGTAGCCCATTTCCTGCATGGTGGCTCTGGATGTTTCTACTCCAGACTCAGTCCATTGCTTCCGCAGGTCCCCCAAGGTCTGGAATCGGTCCTTCTCCACAATCTTCCTCAGGGTCCGGTCACCTCTTCTCGTTGTGCAGCGTTTTTTGCCACACTTTTTCCTTCCCACAGACTTCCCACTGAGGTGCCTTGATACAGCACTCTGGGAACAGCCTATTCGTTCAGAAATTTCTTTCTGTGTCTTACCCTCTCGCTTGAGGGAGTCAATGATGGCCTTCTGGACAGCAGTCAGGTCGGCAGTCTTACCCATGATTGCGGTTTTGAGTAATGAACCAGGCTGGGAGTTTTAAAAAGCCTCAAGAATCTTTTGCAGGTGTTTAGAGTTAATTAGTTGATTCAGATGATTAGGTTAATACGTTTAGAGAACCTTTTCATGATGTGCTAATTTTTTGAGATAGGAATTTTGAGTTTTCATGAGCTGTATGCCAAAATCATCAGTATTAAAACAATAAAAGACCTGAAATATTTCAGTTGGTGTGCAATGAATCTAAAATATATGAAAGTTTAATATTTATCATTACATTCTGGAAAATAACTTTTATCACATATGCTAATTTTTGAGAAGGACCTGTATAATATTGTCAATAAAATCGACATTTTACATATTAATACATCTATTCTGGGGCCCCATCACATTTTTGTGAATATAATAAAAAAAGCTGGCTGGCAATATTTTTAGTAAACGCTGGCAGGGAAAGAGTTAAGTGTGACTAAAATGTCCAAGTACTTTTGGGCCACTTTGTTATCTGAAACCAAATAGGAGACATATGTTATGATCCCCATAAAAAATAACAGAATTAAAAAAGGTGACTTTAGGAAGGATTTTGGGAACTTTGAAAAGGTGAAAGAAGGTTAATTGAGTTACAAATCTCTTCTTGTTCTCACCTGGCCTTTACGGAGGACAGGCTCAAGGTGAGCTTGGGATTCTTCTTGTGTGCTCAGCGCTTTGAGTGACTTTGTTTTGGTCAGTTTTTTCCATTTTCCCCTGAGCTGGCAGGATTCTGATGAAGACCCCCCATTCAGCAAGCCAGCCGTTTAAAGAGTGTTTACTCGCCGCCATATGGCAGACGGAGCAACTTGCCCTACTCCTTAACATCAACAGTCAGTGATTAGCATGTTTGGGCTACCTGAAGAGAAGTGAGAGGAGAAGGACAGTCTGTGTGAGTGTGTGTGTGTGTGTGTGTGTGTGTGTGTGTGTGTGTGTGTGGTAATATTAATCATACTGTGCATCTGTGCGACCAGCGGAGGCATGGCAGGATGCCATACTGCTGCCCTCGTTTTCTGCTCGGGCGGCTGCGTAATGACTTGCCCTTTACCTCCACACCCTGTGCAATGATCACAGATAATAGCAGCCCATCAGATGTGACCAAAAAAGGCTAAAAGACCCAAAATACGGACAACAAAGGCCAGAAAAGAGGTGCAGGCAGGTTGTTGCTTCACTGTTAGGTGACGTTATGTTTCTTCTGAAGGGTAATTTGTCCTTTAGAGTTAAAGGACACCACTGATATATACAGTTTAACTAAGCTTTGAGAAAAAGTACTTTGGGACCCACTTTATATTAGGTGGATGTGGCAAGGGGGGCGTGGTTCAGCGAGGTCTGCAGCGGGAGAGAGAGCCGCGGGACAAGCGGTACGTGAGTGGGTTGGAAGCAGATTAATAACACCTGTCTCTTGTTCTAGTAATGAGCGCGGAGAGGGGATAAAACATCAGTGGAACCGGAGATCGAGGAGAGAGAGAGCCCGGACGGTTGATGCCAAACCCCCCTTACAGAGACTGAGTTACCGGAAGCCGGAAGTGCCGACCCGGAAGTGACTGAGCGATCGTTGTTCATTGAGATACCACACCACAGTGTGTGTTGGCAAAGATATTGAGTTTAATAAAGATACAGCATCAACCGTCCAGCCGACCCCTTGTCCTCTTCCTTCCTTATCATATCGAACTTTGCTACAGTGGTGCCGAAAACCCGGGAAGGAAGTAGGACCGCGCCGCCGCCATGACTACTCCAACGCCCTCCGCCACGCCGTTTGCGGACATTATCACCTCTCTCGCGGCCCTCCACCAGAATCAACATCAGGCCATGCTGGAGCTGCGGGCGGACCAGGAGCGTCGATTCGAGGCCATCGTCCGCGGCCAGCAAGAGGACCGCGAGAGGTTCCGGAGCTGGATAGACCGGGAGGTTCGCACCGAAGCCGCCGGGCTCGCCAGCGCACCGGTCCACGTGCCCCTACACAAGATGGGGCCACAGGACGATCCCGAGGCCTTCATAGACCTTTTTCAGAAAGCGGCGGAGGCCTGCGGGTGGCCCCGGGCACAGTGGCCGGTGCGCCTTATTCCATTGCTCAGCGGAGAAGCCCAGGCGGCCGCCCAACAACTGCCGGTGGCGAACCTCCTGGATTACGACGATCTGAAGAGGGCCATCATTCAGCGGGTCGGTCGGACCCCCGAACAACACCGTCAGCGTTTCCGCTCGCTTGAGTGGGGGGAGACCGGCCGGCCCTTCGCGATGGCCCACCAGCTCCGGGACGCCTGCCGCAAATGGCTATTGGCCGGTGGAAGCGACGTGGACCACATCGTCGATCTGGTGGTACTGGAACAGTTCATCGCTCGGCTTCCCAAGAAGACCGCCGAGTGGGTCCAGTGCCACCGGCCCACGTCGCTGACGACGGCCATCAACCTGGCGGAGGACCATCTGGTGGCGTGCCCAGGGGTCGGCGAACCCCGTTTAACTTCTCCCTCTTTCTCTCCCCCCTCTGTCTCTCCTTCTCCTCCTGTCCCTCTCCCTAGGTCCCGCCCTCCAGGGCCCCCTCGTATTCCCCCCAGAGGTCGGGGTGGAATGGGCACAGGGCAATACGGGAGTTCGAGGGCCCCGCCCAGGGGGGCGGGGCTGCTGGGGTCGGGCGGGGATATCGGTTCCGGTTCCACCCCCCCTCCGCGCTCATATTCCAACCCACTCCCCGCCGCAGGGGCGGCGGGCAGGCCTGGGCTGGCCTGCTGGCGGTGCGGTGACCCGGACCATTTTGTGGACCGATGTCCAATGATGGATATCGGGACAATGATCCGGGTCCCGGACGTCCAGCGGACCACCCCTGATCAAGCAGGAGAGTACCAAGTTCCTGTGAGTATCAAGGGGGGTACATATCAGGCCTTGGTGGATTCAGGATGTAACCAAACCTCGATCCATCAAAGCCTGATGCAGCCTGGGGCATTGGATACAAGCCGCATGGTTAAGGTGCGGTGTGTGCACGGGGATGTGGTGGAATATCCGCTTGTACCAGTCACGATTCAGTTCAGGGGAGAAAATCATAGTGTTGAGGTGGCGGTTAGTCCCCACCTCCGGCATCCGCTAATTCTGGGGACGAATTGGCCCGCCTTTCCGGCGTTATTGGGGTCGATATGCGCGGATGCCGCTTGGGGGAGCCAGGCTAGGAACGGGGCGGTGCGGGTGCAGGTTGGCGAGACTGATACGGGGCCCTCGGAAACGGCTTCAGAGGAACCGAGCGGGGTCGAGAGACTGATTCTCTCGGACCGCGATGACTTTCCTCTGGAGCAGTCTCAGGACGATACCCTAAAACATGCTTTCCAACAGGTCCGCACTATCGACGGTCAGTCCCTTCAACCCGCCCTGCCCGTCACGTATCCTTATTTTGCCATAATTAAGGACAGGTTGTATCGAGTGACCCAAGACGCTCAGACAAAGGTAGATACAACCCAGTTGTTAGTACCAAAGAGCCGCCGGGAAATGCTTTTCCAGGCGGCTCATTCTAACCCAATGGCGGGCCACCTGGGACAGGCGGCCACGCTGAATCGTTTAATGACCCGATTTTTTTGGCCAGGCATTCACGACAATGTGCGCAGGTGGTGCGCGTCTTGTCCTGAATGTCAGTTGGTGAATCCACTGGCCTCCCCAAAAGCGCCATTGCGCCCCCTTCCATTAATGCAGGTCCCCTTCGAGAGAATTGCGATGGACCTCATCGGGCCATTAGAGCGATCCGCACGCGGACATCGTTTTGCGCTAGTTATCGTGGACTACGCAACGCGATATCCGGAAGCAGTGGCTCTCCGCAACATCTCGGCGAAGAGTGTTGCGGACGCACTGTTTCGTTTAATCTCCCGAGTGGGGATTCCGAAGGAAATCCTCACTGATCAAGGCACGGCGTTTATGTCACGCACGCTAAGCGAATTATACGGGTTATTGGGCATCAAATCGATTCGGACAAGCGTCTATCACCCACAAACAGACGGCTTGGTCGAACGATTTAATCGCACTCTTAAATCCATGATCCGTAAATTCGTACAGGAAGACGCCAAAAATTGGGATCGGTGGTTAGAGCCCCTCTTATTCGCTGTGCGGGAGGTCCCACAAGCCTCCACGGGGTTTTCCCCCTTCGAGCTTCTCTACGGACGACAGCCCCGGGGGGTGCTGGACGTCCTACGAGAAACTTGGGAGGAGGGACCTTCTTTGGCCAAAAACGAAATTCAATATGTGCTGGACTTGCGAACAAAACTCCACACCTTGGGGCGGCTATCTAGGGAGAATTTGTTGCAAGCCCAGGACCGCCAAAGCCGGTCGTATAACAGGGGTACGAGACTACGCAAATTTACACCGGGAGAGAAAGTGCTCGTATTACTCCCTACATCGAGCTCTAAATTAATGTCGAAGTGGCAGGGGCCGTTTGAGGTCGCACGACAGGTGGGAGACCTCGATTATGAAGTGATACGGTCCGATAGGAACGGGGCACGGCAAATTTATCACCTCAACCTCCTGAAAAAATGGAATGAGGTGGAATCAGTGTTGTTGGCGACGGTGATCGGGGGAGAGGATGATCTCGGGCCAGAAGCGAGCATCAAAGCACAATCGGTCGCATTGGCCCCTGGGGGAGATCACCTCTCACCGTCCCAACTCACTGATCTCTCAAAGCTACAGGCGGAATTCGCCGACGTGTTCTCGCCCCTACCGGGACGTACCGACTTAATTCAGCACCATATCGAGACCGAGCCGGGCGTGGTAGTTCGCAGCCGGCCGTATCGCTTACCTGAACACAAGAAAAAAGTAGTTCAGGAAGAATTAGGGGCAATGCTCGATATGGGAGTAATAGAGGAGTCCAACAGTGACTGGGCGAGCCCGATCGTTTTAGTTCCTAAAACCGACGGCTCGGTCAGGTTCTGTGTGGACTACCGCAAGGTGAACGCAGTGTCGAAATTCGACGCGTATCCAATGCCGCGGGTTGACGAGTTGCTTGATCGGCTGGGCACGGCTCGATTTTATTCGACATTGGACTTAACGAAGGGCTATTGGCAGATCCCCTTGTCTCCATTGTCCAAAGAAAAGACGGCCTTCACCACGCCGTTCGGATTGCACCAATTCGTCACGCTTCCCTTCGGCTTGTTCGGGGCACCCGCTACCTTTCAGCGACTCATGGACAGGATTTTGCGTCCCCATGCCGCATATGCTGCTGCCTATCTGGACGATATCGTGATTTACAGTCACGATTGGCAGCGGCATATGCAGCATGTCCGGGCGGTCTTGAGGTCGTTGAGGGGAGCGGGGCTCACGGCCAACCCGAAGAAGTGTGCAATTGGGCGGGTGGAGGTAAGGTATCTGGGCTTCCACTTGGGTCATGGGCAGGTGCGTCCCCAAATTGATAAGACCGCCGCAATTGCAACCTGTCCGAGGCCCAAGACCAAAAAGGAGGTAAGGCAGTTCTTGGGGCTGGCGGGATATTATAGACGGTTTATTCCAAATTATTCGGACCTCACCAGCCCTCTGACTGACCTTACTAAAAAGGGGCTACCAGATACGGTCCAATGGACGGAGCCGTGCCAGCAGGCCTTCACCCGAGTTAAGGCTGCTCTATGTGGCGGGCCGCTGTTACACTCCCCTGACTTTTCTCTCCCTTTTCTGTTGCAGACTGACGCGTCGGACAGGGGGCTGGGCGCAGTCCTGGCCCAGGAGGTGGAGGGGGGAGAGCGGCCGGTGCTGTACATTAGCCGTAAGCTCTCGAAGAGAGAGGCTAAGTACAGCACCATCGAAAAAGAGTGCCTTGCCATCAGGTGGGCCGTTCTCACCCTCCGCTACTACCTTCTGGGGCGGGAGTTCACCCTCTGTTCGGACCACGCTCCTCTCCAATGGCTCCACCGCATGAAGGATACCAACGCGCGGATCACTCGTTGGTATCTAGCTCTTCAGCCTTTTAAGTTCCAGGTGGTCCACAGGCCGGGTGCTCAGATGGCTGTGGCCGACTTCCTCTCCAGAAATGGGGGGGGGGGGGCTGCAGGCCGGACGGCTCCCCGGCCTGAGTCGGGCGGTGGGGGTATGTGGCAAGGGGGGCGTGGTTCAGCGAGGTCTGCAGCGGGAGAGAGAGCCGCGGGACAAGCGGTACGTGAGTGGGTTGGAAGCAGATTAATAACACCTGTCTCTTGTTCTAGTAATGAGCGCGGAGAGGGGATAAAACATCAGTGGAACCGGAGATCGAGGAGAGAGAGAGCCCGGACGGTTGATGCCAAACCCCCCTTACAGAGACTGAGTTACCGGAAGCCGGAAGTGCCGACCCGGAAGTGACTGAGCGATCGTTGTTCATTGAGATACCACACCACAGTGTGTGTTGGCAAAGATATTGAGTTTAATAAAGATACAGCATCAACCGTCCAGCCGACCCCTTGTCCTCTTCCTTCCTTATCATATCGAACTTTGCTACAGTGGACTTATGTACATTTAAATAAATCTTTTGATACAGTGCACTTGTTGTGTACATACATGACTTTAGGGCCTAAAGTGTGCCACGAAAACACTCCCCACACCATTAGTGCCAATTGGGCATCGTTTAAATGCCTCGGCCTACCTGAGCATCTCCTGTCTATTCTCGCGTGACACATTGTTTAGACTTTATGCCAATAAGTAATATTCCACGTGTTTGTAATGATGTAAATCATCCCTTGAAATTGGTATAACTGGTGTGGTAATTTTGTGTAAGGTTGTGTAGAGTAGAGTCTGGCCTGACACTGCCCTGAGAGACTCTGAAGCTGACTCTACTGATGAAACTGCAAACTATTCTTCAGTAAAATTCTCTCCGATGATTGAACATCCTGACTCCTGGTCTTCATTTCGCATATCTGGTCTATGGGTCAAAACTGTCAACACCTAACAGTTTTTGGTGGAGAATGCGGGCAATAATTCCTTGTTGACACCCCTGGCAAAACAACAAATAACAATATATATATATGTCTAAACACACAACTTAAGTAATTTATTGCACTGAAAGGTTAATTGAAAGAACGAGATAATGGATAAGCACTGCTTCATGTCCTTTGACTGTAAAATACATACTGTGTTACCATGAAAAATATTATATGAAGATCTGATATTCTACAGATAATGTCTGTGAGAGGTGACAGTAGTGGGGATGCATTGTGTTCACTGTTACAGGCACTCAGAAGCCATTACTTACCATGGAAAACAAGGGCATGATTATTTTAATCATTCAAAACAACAACAACAAAAAAGCATTAAACACAACAATGCCCAGAGGAAATTTTTATTGCTCGGATGTTGCTCTTTCAGAAAAAATAAATAAATAGAGTAGGGTTTACCTGAATTCTCTCTCTCTCTCTCTCTCTCTCTCTCTCTCTCTCACACACACACACACACACACACACACACACACACACACACACACACACACACACACACACACACACACACACACACACACACACACACACACACACACACACACACACACACACTTAATGAAAATTATTTCATTAAGATGTGAAATAAATAGAAAAGACTTAAAATAAGACAATACACTGCTAATTACTTGCTCAGGCTACCTCATAATTATGGTTGATTGTCCTGTAACTGCAATTAAGAGGACAACTTCAGCATGGCAACCAAATTCATGTGCCTCCTCTTTCTGGCTTTCTCATTTTATGTCTCTGTGTAAATTGGAAATAAATGCATCAAGCATTATTAAGATGGAACTAGGAAATTAATATAGGAAAGAAAAGTTAGAAGACGAGTGGCGTAAAAAAAATAAAAAAATCGAGAAAAGTGAGGTAGTACAGAAGTTGGAAATAATTTTTTGTTTTCTGTTTGTCAGCAGGGCTGTGGATGAAGATCAACCAATCGCATAATAATACCATCCATTAGACTTCTGGTCATTAATGAAAAATAATTGTATTAGTCCAATACTTGAAAGAAAGTGTTTTAATTCAAAATAACATTTATTTTATTTATTAATAATTTCTAGAAGGATGTCTCTTATGGAGCCCCTAAATGTCACCATGGGTGGAAGAATTATATTTCAATGTGTAACATAGTTCATAGTTCAGGGAACCGGTGAACGTTCAACGTATTAAAGTCCCCCTGTGGTAAAAATCAAGTTTTTAATATTTGTAATTGTAATGTCTATGTGATGTTTTTAATATGCGTTAAGACAAACCATGTGCAAATTTATAAGTCAATACCATTGGAGAATATTTTCTCTTTAAAGCTGCAGTGATCTAGCCTAGAAATCTAGACGCGCCTAGCGGCAGCAAATCTAATTTGCCGTGAGTGTCGTCTAGCAACTCTCAATACCCTTCTGAGCAGTAAAAAACAAACTCGGGTCAGGCCAATCACATCGTGTATAGAGTCGGTGGGCGGGGCCATAATGACGACGGCCGAGTTGCGTTTGTGTGCTTCTAGTAAACACAGAAACTGGCGAACGGCGGTCTTTCGAATCAGCTTTGACCACGACTCTGGAAAACTTGGAGTTAAGCTTTTCTCTGAGAAAAGAACAAAGAACGGCACTGAAGTCATTCTTAAAAAGGGAAGATGTGTTCTGAGTTTTGCTGATCGGATACGGTGAAAGTTTAATCAGTCAACTAGCTCTGCTTCACCTTCGTTGCTCTGGTTGGTGGTAGCGCTATCCTATCGCGTGCAGAGGGAGTTTGAAAGACAACCGTTTATCCCGCCCCTCGGATTGCGCCCTGTCTATGGTGAGTTTCCAGACCAAACATCTTGATGTGGGTCTGGCTTGTCAGGCTACAGGTTTGAGCCAATGCTCGATCAATCCTGTCCTCACAAAGTCCAATCACATCAATTTGAATCACTTCTCCCGAGAGCTAATGCACTTTTCTATTGAAGATTAAGAGATTGTTATGAAGAAATATCATGCATTTAAATACATTAACAAAGCAAGAATAAACACTGCTGCTGGAGCAAAAATGAGAAGGCAGCAAAAAGAAAATGACTATAACAATGCAAGTGAATAAACTGAATTTAAATAATTTATATTTGTTCAAAGAGCTCAAAAGAAAACACAAAAGCATAGTCATTTTAAATGCTTTATATATTAAAGCCTATATTTATATGTAAATGCATTATTTCTACAATGACAACTTGGCATGATAACGTTAACGTATATGACATTGTTGATATGTATGGCCTTGGTGGAATTGATCTGCTACACTGCTGCTGCTGGGGGACTTGCTACTTCTAAAACATACACGACACACTGCAGTGAGCAAGTAAGACATGCTGCTGCTGTACAATAGAGCGTACATTAATTGCCTGTAGCAGGTGAAGCTGGGGAAGGTGGAGGGTTTTTGAAAGCACACTGTAACTGCTACAGCAAATACTAACCAAGTATTAAAAGGTTGAGCAGTGAGCTCATTGGCTACTGATATAGCAGGAGCAAATCAGCTGTGCCCTATAGAGAATGATGTGATTGCAAGAAGATTGAGTTGAGGACCTATTAGCCTTTCATGTCTTTTAGATTCATGTCAATTTTTTTTCCATATGAATTTAAATGCTAAGTTTAATATTAATTATGAATTAATATAATAATTATTAATATAATTTCATATAGGCTTATATAAAAAATATTAAAGGCAATGGGCAATTGAGTCTCAAAGTTTTTATTAATATAATTTGGAGTGAGAGAAACTGTGGGAGTAATATACAGGTGCTGTCGTATAATTAGAATATCATCAAAACGTTTATTTATTTTACTAATTTCATTTAAAAAGTGAAACTTGTATATTATAGTCATTCATTACACACAAATTGATATATTTAAAATGTTTATTTCTTTTAATTTTGATGATTATAACTAACAACTAATGAAAATCCCAAATTCAGTATCTCAGAAAATTTGATTATTACTTAAGACCAATACAAAGAAAGGGTTTTTAGAAATATTGGCCAACTGAAAAGTATCAACATAAAAAGTATGAGCATGTACAGCACTCAATAATTAGTTGGGGCTCCTTTTGCCTGAATTACTGCAGCAATGCGGTGTGGCATGGAGTCGATCAGTCTGTGGCTCTGCTCAGGTGTTACGAGAGCCCAGGTTGCTCTGATAGTGGCCTTCAGCTCTTCTGCATTATTGGGTCTGACATATCACATCCTCCTCTTCACAATACCCCTTAGATTTTCTATGGGGTTAAGGTCAGGCGAGTTTGCTGGCCAATGAGGAACAGGGATACCATGGTCCTTAAAACAGGTACTGGTTTCTTTGGCACTGTGTGCAGGTGACAAGTCCTGTTGAAAAATGAAATCTGCATCTCCATAAAGTTGGTCAGCAGCCGGAAGCATGAAGTGCTCTAAAACTTCCTAATATATGGCTGCGTTGACCTTGGACCTCAGAAAACACAGTGGACTAACACCAGCAAATAACATTGCACCCCAAACCATCACTGACTGGAAACATTACACCAAACCTTAAGCAATGTGGATTGTGTGCCTCTCCTCTCTTCCTCCAGACTCTGGTACCCTTATTTCCAAAGGAAATGCAAAATTTACTTTTATCAGAGAACATAACTTTGGACCACTCAGCAGTCCTTTTTGTCTTTAGCCCATGTGAGACGTTTCTGATGCTGTCTGTTGTTCAAGAGTGGCTGACACAAGGAACGTGACAGCTGAAACCCATGTCTTGCATACGTCTGTCCATAGTGGTTTTTGAAGCACAGACTCTAGCTGCAGTCCACTCTTTGTTAATTCCTCCACATTTTTGAATGGGTTTTGTTTCACAATCCTCTCCAGGCTGCGGTTATCTCTATTGCTTGTACACTTTTTTTCTACATTTTTACCTTCACTTCGCCTCTCTATTAATGTGTTTGGACACAGAGCTCTGTGAACAGCCAGCCTCTTTTGCAATTAACTTTTGTGTCTAGCCCTCCTTGTGCATGGTGTCAATGGTCGTCTTTTGGACAACTGTCAAGTCAGCAGTCTTCCCCATGATTGTGTAGCCTACAGAACGAGACTGAGAGATCATTTAAAGGCCTTTGCAGGTGTTTCGAGTGAATTAGCTGATTAGAGTGTGGCACCAGGTGTCTTCAGTATTGAACCTTTTCCGAACACAATTAAAGTTTCTTGGGGGAAAGAAAAAGTTGCGAGCAAATGCAAAGTGCCTCAGGGGAACGCATATGTTTTGCTAGTGAACGCAAAGTTTTTGCGGGGGACGCAAAAGTTTGTAAATATATAATACAATTTTTTTTTCCCTCCCATCTCATATTTTTCCCACTATCACATCCCTTTAGGGGCTCTGTAGTCTCTGGATGTCCCCAGAGTGAGATTTTTTTTTTTCGGCCCAAATTGGCAGTGCTTTTCTGCTAAAAAGGGTAGTGTGCCATTTCAAGCATGTTATTGTTTTCCAGAATTTACAGATTGACAGTAATTAACAGTAACTGTACTAGTTATCTAAGGCCTGGAATGTCTTTTAGTTCATCATTGGAACATCATCATTATAATTCCAACTGTCTTTCTTTGTCTTCCAACATGATTTGCTTTAATTTGTTCTCTCCCTCTTGCTTGGCAATAAAAAGCCTGCAGTGTTTCCCAAAGGATTTGGGCCTCTTAATAAGATACAGCCAAGGTCACTGCTTCTCTGATGGTGTCATCTCCATAATTAGATTTCTCATTATTTGTACGGCAAAATAACTGAATCTACAGTCGCTATCGGATCAAAGGCACCATCCAAACGTCAAGATCATATTTAGATACTGTAATGTGCTGGAGAGGAGTCTGTTCAATCAGTCCTCATCGTTTGATTGTTTCTTTGTTTTTATGAAGATATTCAGATACTTCAGGACTGCAGTGAAAGCTGTTGATATCAGATAACTTGCTGGTGTACAATGCTTGTTCTGACTTTGTATCTGGATTTTAATACATTTTAATACAATGTTTTTTCTTTCTGAATTCACAAATAGCAACTCAATTTTAAAAGCATGCATTATTATTGTTTGGTTATCAAGGTTTTGCTAGGTGGGAACCATGTTGCATATTTGTGAAACTGGTTCTGGTTGACAAACACTGCATTTAATGGTGTGTGCTGCTGAATCTTCTCATAGTGAGGTTTCATGGTGTAGAAATAGCACAATGAATTAAAATAATGGAAGTATGTGTGTGTCGTCCCCCCCCATCTCGTTATTCAACATTGCCATGGCGATGTGTAACAGGGCATCAGTGAATAAGTGACCGTTAGCTCAATTATCTCTGCATGACCTTGCTGCTGTCATAGGAACAGACGTGCGCGCTTAAGCCGGGCTCATACTACAGGAGTTTCAGGCCGATTTCCCCTAGCGACTTTCAGAGAAAAAAAACAAAAAAAAAACGTCCAGGGATGTTCAGCCTAGATTATTTGATAATGTGAGACATTTAAAGATCAAATCTTAAACCTCTCGATCTGCTCGGGACACATCAAGGCCACACCGACAATATCAAAGCAAACATTAAAAGCAATTTTAGCAAACATGTTTTATCAAACACGATTTTAAATCGGGATGTTTATGGACATTTCCACACTGCCAGTTTAGTTCGGAAGGGGGCACAGTGCCCATGAAAAATTGCTAATGTGAAAGCTGTCATGCAGACTGGGTGTGCAACGGGGTACCGGACCCGAGACTACCTGAACGTGGCGCGATTCACATGAATGTGAAAGCAACTATGCTTAAAGTTATTAATGCTTAAATGCTTATGCTTTAAGAATGTGTAAAAAGTTATAAAAAACACATATAAAGGATTATAGTGTTGATGATTTTAACTTGGTTATGAGAGTGAGCCTGCATTGTATTTGTGTATAGTGAGTGCAATGAGGGAGGCAAATGAATGGCAATCCACTGTTTTCTACCCTGTGGCATACACATTTGTGATGACGTAAAATGAATGCAAATGCACTAGGGTTCGATACAATCAAGTTGAGTGTGAAACCAGACCAACACTGTGGGGGGCACCAGGAACAATGGCACTTGGACTCGGACCGCAGCAAACGTGCCCAGTGTAAATACTCCCTATGGCTATGATTATGTCAGTAATTCCACAATAGCCAATGAGAGACAAGTTTAAGGAGACAGAAATGACGGAATCTTTAAAAGGGCAACAACAGAGATGGAAGATCGACTGGTCGAAATGTGACTGCCTTTATATTGTCTCAAATGTATTTTACAACAGTGACAAAGAGAAGAGCTGGGGAAACATTGCATCTGTGTCTTTTTTTTTTTGGTTGATACTGTAAATAAGTCCCAGCAAGTTGCCGCGACACAGTATCCATTTTGTTTACATGCACTTCCCTGCGAGATCATGCGGTGCAAAATCTGACATGATAATCTTAAGAAAATATTGTAGTGTGTGATTTTCAAATTTGGTGGTTTGTGCAGGTTTGAGATTTGAAAGAAGAAAATCGGTTTAGATTCTCCTTTTGTGCATGATGCAACCAGAACAAACTATCTAACAAAAAATATGATTTATTTTTTTAAGATAAATGCTTTGTTGATAAGCAAATTAGATCATTTTTAAACACATTTGCTTTCATATTTTTTTTAGCTGCAAAT
Source organism: Pseudorasbora parva (assembly GCF_024679245.1). Taxonomy (NCBI): domain Eukaryota; kingdom Metazoa; phylum Chordata; class Actinopteri; order Cypriniformes; family Gobionidae; genus Pseudorasbora; species Pseudorasbora parva. The sequence goes on from NC_090183.1 coordinate 7,223,735, forward strand.
TAAGACATGTTTTGGGTGAGAGATAAATTTGACATTAAATGGAAGTTGCTAAAGTTGTCTTTTTTTCTCTATTGTGATGCATATCCAAGTGAAACTGCTTCTTGAACAAGAAAAACATGTAGGGTTTCCACTGGGAATTGATTGGATGGTCAGATTGCTATTGTTTGATCTCATATGACCTCACGCCAGTAAACATCATTTTGATTCAAGATTATGAGGTGCATAATTGTAAAAAACTAATGATGTGCATGGATAAAATCATTTATAATAAATACTGAAATGTTCCATAAAAAAATAAGAATTGTACATTTTGATTTCATTGTGACTGAGCTGAGTTTGCATGGAAAGTTTCCCCTGCCACAGTGTCACGTTAAGTGAAATGTTAAAATAATAGAGCATTCATTACAAAAACAAGCAATCTCATTTATTAAGCATCTTATATTCACTTGCTTACGAATGTCAAAGTTCTTTCACATTTTTGTCTATATATTTCATACACCATAATGACAAAGCAAAAAACTGATTTGTGGTAACTGCAAATTTATAAATAATAATAATAATAATAATAATAATAATAATAATAATAATAATAATAATAATTACTGAATAACTGAGATAATTACATTGCATTCATTTTCATATTGGGACACTTCTCAGAAGCATTCCAAATTTGCTTGTAGATGTTACTACACTTCGAGTGGAGTTAACCTGTGGCAAATTCAATTGAATGGGTATGATTTGGAGAAGCATTCACCTTTCAATAAAAGGTCAAACATCTTAAAATGCATATCATAGCAAAACCCAAGCCATGAGATCAAAGGAACTGCCTGTAGAGCTCAGAGACAGGATTATATCAAGACATAAAAAAATTAAGGTTCACAGAAGCTTGCAGCCTCCATAATCCTTAGTGGAAGAAGTTCAGAACATCCAAAATGCTTATAGTCACTGTGGGGTGTGTTTCACAAAAGCATTGTTAGCCAACTATGGTCGCAAATTCCGACGTTATTACCATAGTTCAACCAGTCAGTGCTTCCAGAGACCATAGTTCCAATGAACATTCGCAAACAGCATCACAAACAGCAACGACAGATGTCGAGCTGTGGTTAGAAGCATAGTTTCTTGTTTGCATGACATGCACTTCATAAATCCTTATCTTGAGCAACATAAGCAAGCTGACATTTAGTACAATTTATCTTTTATTTCAAATACATACAATTGTAATTTATGTCTTTTAGTTTGTCGGAAGATTTAAAGCACCTTTTTTGAAGAGTGCACATGTTTCTCCATAAGAACGAGCCTATAGCCCCATTCGCACGGGACTAGTATTATCTAGGGACCTCTGGTGATTTATAATAATTGCCGAGAATGTCTGTGATCTTAATCCCGTGCGAATCGGCCATGTCTGTAATTTGTAAAGTAAAAATTCCCCCGCAAATTACCTACCATATTTCGCCGCACACCGAGGTCCTGTGATAATAGTAGTCCCATGCGAATCGACATCTCTGTGATTTGGCCAGGATTAGGCGGATCGTATATCATTTTTGCACTTTTTTTCTTCCTGTGAGCATTTCTATCTTTATCTTTCACGAAGAATAAAGTCTGCATTCATAATGCGCACCGTTATGAATTCCCATGCAGCCGCGCGGATTATACTTTCACTTTAGAATGAGTATATCAATTTTGGAGTAAACTGATTGAATGGTGTGTTTAATATTAACATCAATACTGTTCTTACTGAAAAACAGAACAGAACAGTACAGTACAATGACAAACTTGTTTAAATAGGCGCTTTTACATTTAGTTTTGAAACTGAATCTTCCGCTGTATATTATCAGCTTCTCACTCGTGATAAATGAAATCTGACTCCTGCCGCTGGTCTGAGCTCAGTTCATGACGTCTGTTTGCTAACTGAACGAAATTACGTTTATTTATTAGGCTACTGTAAAATAACAAAGACGATATCGATGCCTGTTTATGATTTCACACAGCTATCTATAACGAAGTCTTGACATCATATCCGGGAGAAGTCAGTAAATTCGAGTAAAATCACAGGCTTTGCTTATCCCGTGCGAATGGGCCACGCAAAACTCAGATATGGGGGAGTCATTTCTAAATCACAGAGGTCCCTAGATGATACTAATCCCGTGCGAATAGTGCTAAAGATTGAATCTGAAAATAAAGCAAAATAAGATTTAGTCCTCAGATGCCCTGTCCATATTCAACACGTTCTCATGGTAATGCGTGTCAATGGTACGAGTGTGAAATCTCGTAGAATGGATACGCTTATTTTGCTCATTTTGGCGTATACATTCCACGAGATTGCTCTTACTATTTATACGCATTTTCGTGATATCGGGCTACCATATTTTATAGCAAAAAAATCTAGCATCACTTAATAATTAACCAAAAGCAGTTATTACTCCACCACCTGCATGACATCATTAACCAGTGTGGTTGAAAGACAATATGGTTTCGGGAAACAGTCACTAGATTTTTTCAACGATAAAACGTACTTTGGTAGGTAAGCAGTGAGTTATGTTGTTGTATGGAAAAAGCGCATCCCTGGTTGAGCTCCATGATCATATTTGGAGATGGGAGAACTTTACAGAAGGACAAACATCACTGCAGCATTCTGCTGATCTAAGGCTTTATGTCAGAGTGGCCAGACTCAGGCCTCTCTTCTGTGAAGACACATGAAAACTCACTTGGAATTTGTCAAAAAACAAAACAAAAACAAAAAACACCTAAAGGAGTGTGAGAAACAATATTCTCTGGTCTGATGCACCTCAGTTCCAAGCGTCCTATCTAGAGGAAACCAGGCACTGCTAATATCCAGCACAATACTGTCCCAACAGTAAAGGGTGGTGGTAGCAGCATCATGCTATGGGGGTGTTTTTCAGCTGCAGGAACTGGGGTAATCATCGGGGTAGAAGGAAATATTGCCGCCTTCCCTTGTTATTGGAAATGTGCTAATTCCAGCTTCTGAAGTCGTGATTTTGAGCTCACCCATTCAAATTTTGAAATGGGAGGGGCGTTCATGTGCAATTTTTACCTAGGAAACTTGTAAGGGATGCAGCAAAATATAGAGTTTGACTTAATGAAAGCCATGTCCGGACCATTCAAACCTTGGATTAGGCAAAATGTTCACCTTCTAACAAAACAAAGACCCTAAGAACACTAAGACAATGCAAGAGTGGCTTATGGACAACTGTGAATGTCCTTGAGTGGCCCAGCCAGAGCCTGCTTGAACCTAATTGAACACCCCTGGAGAAACCGTCGACGGTCCCCATCCAACCTGACAGAGCTTAAGAGGATCTGAGGAGAAGAATGGCAGAAAATCGCAAAATGCAGATGTGCAAAGCTTGCCACATAGAAGAGACCTGAGGCTGAAAAGGTGTTTTACGTACTAAGTTAAGGGTTTGAATACTTATGCAATGTACTTATTTCTTTCTTTAAGGATTTTTAACCTTATCTCTTATCTGTCTAATGTTAGTAAGGCCACTTTCTCCAGGGTGCAGCAATATTAATTTAATATCACAGTTGCTATTTCCAAAAACACTTTAAAAGCTAACATGATAATCTCTACCTCAGCTTTTAAAAAAGATCAAACAGCACCTAGCTGTGCTAAAGATGGGACAGCGTGTGACAGAAGGTATGCAGAAATATTTTGCTCTCATTTAATTTATAAAGCATTTTTAAGAGCTATATCAAGAACTAGTATGTATATATGTACATACATCTATACATACATACATACATACATACATACATACATACATACATACATACATACATACATACATACATACATACATACATACTGTACATACAGAGAGAGAGAGAGAGAGTGAGAGAGAGAGAGAGAGAGAGAGAGAGAGAGAGAGAGAGAGAGAGAGAGATACAGACAGACAGACAGACAGACAGACAGATGAAGTACAATAAAAAAGATACAAAACTAGGGCTTGAAAATGTAAAACAAATAAATGAACAAACTTAGAGTCAGTGAAACATTTTAAATAAAATGTTGAGGATCAACCTCAGGTAGTCAAACTAAATATTGTATGTATTGCTTGATTTTATATTTATTTTGATTATTTTATTTATTTTTAAATATGCCAGAACATGGCTTCAGATGTACCCTAAATGAAGCTAGCTTGGAGACTAATCTACACTGAAATATATATATCAACTATATATATATATATATATATATATATATATATATATATATATATATATATATATATATATATATATATAGCTATATATATATATATATATATAACTATATATATATATATAGCTATATATATATATATATATATATATATATATATATATATATATATATATATATATATATATATATATATATATATATATATATATCAACTATATATATATATCAACAGCAACAGCTTTGGAAACAGGGTTGGGCTTGACAGATTTTAGTTTGTATCACCATTATCTGAAACATTAATTTCATTGTCACGTCTGGGTTTGACTGTGGAGGCGCCTGCATACCCCATCCCTCAAGGGAGGTTTTCGCTGTTTTTCTTTTAAAAAATGAATGCAATGTTTTATGGTTATAGATTATGTTAGGAAAAATGTGGTGTTGAGAGTTCCTTGTGCATTTTATTTGATCTATAAATGAATTGTAATTTATTCATTTAGTTTAATTTTATGCAAAGCAACATACAAGAGAGGTATGTGAGTTACATGCACCAGTGTCAGCAATGCATAAAGTTTTATGATTTTATTCAAAAAGATACAGAATATAAATACTTAGGATGTTTAAATATATTCTCAGAACTGTACCCTGATTGTTTATGGAAAGGTTTTGGAGTCAGTCATAGCATGTTTCGGCTTAAACACAGGTCGGCGGTCTGAAGTTAGAAGTGTTCCTGCTGAACATGATACAAGCTCCGGCACGAGATCCAGCGCCGTTATGGTGGAAACTGGTTGATTACACGTGAATTACTTCTAAATGTTTCATTTTTACTTCAAATATTTGCTAAATGAGATTGTCTACATTTAATGTCTATTAAAATGATGTAAAATATGCTATACTGTATTATCGAAAATAAAGGAATTGTAATGCAAACCAGTGGTGGTGTGGAGTATTTAAAACAAGTTTAGAGGATTTAAGTTATTCCATAAATATTAATTATTGTATAATGTAAAAATATATAAATGTAAAGTAATAATTAACTAGTATTATAGTAAAAAAGATTCAACACATTATGCAGGGGTTAAACAAACAACCCAATTCGCTGAGTAAAATGAACCCAACATGTGTTCTGTCCTATTTACCCAGCTCTTGGGTTAAAAACAACCCAAACTGGGTCATTTTAAATCCAGTGTTTTTTAGTGTGTGGCAAGACAAACCAAAACAATATCACATGATTGGTACAGCCTATGGATCAGATGCATGCATGTGCTTTGATTTTCCACTTAACCACAATCAGCAGATGGCAGTCTTACACTGACACACAAACATACAATACCTCTCTCCTCCCGTCTGTCTCTCTTTCCTCCTTTCTGTTTGCTTAGGGAGGTGGGACACTAGAGATTCATTAAATGTAACTACTACCAGGGCTTAGTGCACAGGGCTCAAATGAAGTGGCACTAATATGGGGATTACATCAACAAATCCACCTTAGCTTCTCTCCCATCATCTCCACAGAGCCGAACATGTGGCGAGGAAGACACCAGCTGCGGACACCTTCTTCACTCGCACTCATCACCTTCAATGAGGAACAATGTTTTCTTTATGTGTGTGTTTTTTTGCACATTGAGTCACGGCCTTTACATTGAAAAGGATAAAGATAAACTTGTCGAGCTTTCATAAAGCTCAAATAAATCTATAGAATATCTGGAGGGTTCTTGAGAAAGTGGTGAATAAAAACATTCTAAAGTATTACAAGGAACTGCATCACTGGTAGTGAAGTTTTTGAGTTTTATATGTTAGAAATGTTTCTGAAGCAAATTCGTGCGCTAGCTCATTAAGGCCAGTGTGCCCAAAGGTTGTTGCTTTAAATGCGACTTTTTTTTTGTTGGTATTATGATCAATAAAGTCATCCCGAAAAGGGGAGGGATGTTTTCACATACAAAATAAATCATTTGGGTTGATTTTCTTCATCTCAAAAAACACAAAAGGATTTTGAAAGAGAATTTCTGAGTGTGGTGCGGCTTGCTGATAAACAAGCGATTTGAAATGAACATTTAAAATGAACAACATCACTGTTATTTCAAGCTTGCACTTCGAGGTTATTTGCAGTGTGCGACTTCAAAACAAAAACACTTATCTTCTTTGGGTTATTGCAAAGTTGCAAATGAATTGGGAACAAGGGGTCAGGGTTTGTCTCGGTTGAGCCATTGATGGTGGCCATTGAAAAGTTGTGCATTCTTATTATTAATGAAAGGTTTCCATTATTAATTCAAATTCAGTAAGCGCCCGTGAACAAAGATGGCAGCATGCAGGTCGTGTACATGCAGCTGCTGAGCAAACGCCATTGAGATGAATGTGAATGCTTGCTCTCACCAAGTATAATAGACCTGCTAGTGTCTATTGATTGGTGCTATCAAAGGGAATTCCACAAATATAGGCATTTAAATTATTGATAGACGTGAAACACATTCCCCGAAGGCATGTTAACTTTTCCTATAGTATCCAATTAATCTTTTAGCTGAGTTCAGCTTGAATCGTTTCGCCCAATCCAGATAACAAGATGTTAAGGGGAGAAGAACAACAGAGGACCCCCCTCCCCCCAGAGAGAGAGAGAGAGAGATAACATCGCAACACATCAGAAACCTGCGACAGGGCTGGAATTGAACGTCAGATATGTAATACTCAGACTCTATCGTTTAGACAAAATAACAAGGTGTCAAATGTGAGCACTTTTCCCCCATTACGAAGAACAAACAGGCATCTAACGCATCCGTGAGCTTGAGCTTTCGGGGATCGAGGTGTCTGACAATTGCAGTTTGACAGCCATATTCCTTTGACACTTCATTAATTTTCATTAATTAACGACCGCACATTTTGCGCTATTCGCTCAGCCGACGGGAAATGCGAATGACAAACACCGTGTGCACAGCCCATAATGCGGGGTCTAATGGAACACATAGATCTCAGTTCCGTCAGCGTATATTTTTAGGAAATGAGGACTAATGTCTCAATCAGAAGAGCTTAATACGTCTTTTTTTGAAGATCACCGAAAACTATGAAACATTTCTTTCTTTCACAATGAATAATTTTGGTAAAATTTGCCCAATTTGACGAGATTGCAGGGAGGCCGTCAAAGAAAATAAAGATGTCTAGATGACATGTTAGCCTCTCCCAGATTTCTGAATGAAATGCAAATGGCTGTAATAATTACTACTGTCACGCTGAACCCGTTTGCATAGCACTGAAAACGTCTCAGGTTACGTATGTAACCCTAGTTCCCTGAGGGAACGAGACGCTGCGTCGAAACGCTGTGAGAACGCCTCTGTTTAAATGCGTCGTGAAGCGCCTGTAGAACCATTCCATCGGAAAAAAGATCGATCGTCGGCGTGATGACGTCATCGACCGGAAGCTATAAAACGTCCGTGAAAACAAACAGGAACTAACTTCTGATAAAGCCTGAAGTAAGTGATCACGGACACGCCGGGAGTATGGCAAAGCGACGCAGCGTCTCGTTCCCTCAGGGAACTAGGGTTACATACGTAACCTGAGACGTTCCCTTTCGGGGAACTCGAGCTGCGTCGAAACGCTGTGAGAACGCTTATACCCACATCGCCATAGGACCAAGTGTCTCGTATGTGTGAAGCCGAAGCGCACACGGTTACGAGAGTACCTGTGCCCCTACTGTAGATGCCAGGTCTAGTTCGTAGAACCTGACGAAGGTAGAAGGAGACGACCAACCGGCCGCGTTACAGATATCATGGAGGGAAGCCCCCGACAAAAGTGCTTTAGAAGCAGCCATACCCCTGGTTGAGTGCGCCCGGACAGCCAGTGGAGATGGCTGCCCGGTAGCTTCATAAGCAAGTGAAATGGCCTCGACCACCCACTTGCTCATCCTCTGCTTGGATACTGGGGCCCCCTTCTTAGGGGGTCCAAAGCAAACAAACAATTGTTCAGTTTTTCTCCACAGGGCAGCTCTGTGGACATAAGTATCCAGTGCCCTCACAGGACACAGCAGATTCAATCTTTCCTGGTCTGACGTCATAAATGGAGGAGGACAGAAGGCTTGTAGAGTGATGGGGCCCCGTGGGCTCGTAGGAACCTTGGGGACATAACCCGGCCTGGGATGCAGAAATGCTTTCACCATCCCTGGCGCAAACTCTAGACATGAGGGCTCTACCGACAGAGACTGAATATCTCCTATCCTTTTAAGAGATGATATGGCCAAAAGGAAGATGGTTTTTAGGGTGAGGAACTTATCCGAAACCTCCTCCAGAGGTTCGAACGGAGGTCCGGACAAGCCCCTCAAAACAATAGCCAAGTCCCATGCCGGGACCCTCGAGTGCATAACTGGCCTCAACCTTAATGTGCCACGAAGGAAGCGTGTAATTAGAGGGTGTCTTCCCAAAGACACTCCACTGCAAGGGACGTGGACAGCACCCAAGGCCGCCACGTACACCTTAAGTGTGGAGGGGGTCAACCCTGCAGAGAACCTCTCCTGCAGGAACTCCAGCACTGTACCAACCGGGCAGTTAACTGGATCCCACTGGCGTTCTCTGCACCATGCTGAGAAAAGTCTCCATTTCAAAGCGTACAGCTTCCTTGTGGACGGAGCTCTGGAGTGTAGGATGGTCTCTACGACCTCGGCCGAGAGACCCTCCTCTATGAGCCTAGCCCCCTCAGAGGCCAGGCCCACAGTTTCCACATCTCTGGGCGTGGGTGCAGGAATCTCCCGCCCGCCTGAGAGAGTAGATCCCTCCTGGTCGGAATCTCCATCGGAGAGCCTTCCAGGAGAGATATCAGGTCCGAAAACCATACTCGGGTCGGCCAGTTCGGAGCCACTAGAAGTACCTGGGCCCCGTCCCGGCGTACCCTCTCCAGAACTCCTGGAAGCAAGACAATCGGGGGGAAGGCGTACAGAGGCAGCCTCGGCCACTCCTGTACCATGGCATCCAGCCCCAGCGGGGCCGGATGGGTCAGAGAAAACCACTGCGGGCAGTGAGAATTCTCCGCCGAAGCGAACAGGTCTATCTCTGCCTTCCCATAAACCTTCCAAAGGAGCTCCACCACCTCTGGGTGGAGTCTCCATTCCCCGGGCCTCGGCCCCTGTCTCGACAGGCTGTCTGCTTCCTGATTCAGGGCCCCCGGGATATATACTGCCCTGATTGACAGCAATCTCCCTTGGGCCCACAGGAGGATCCGGTGTGCCAATTTGTCCAACGGACGAGACTTCAGACCCCCCTGGTGGTTTATGTAGGCCACCACGGACGTGTTGTCTGTTTTGACTAGTACATGGTGGCCCCTGAGGTCGGGCAGGAACTGTTTCAATGCAAGAAACACTGCGAGCATCTCTAGCCGATTTATGTGCCAGTGCCGCTGATGCTCCTGCCATAGACCCTGGGACGAGCGACCACTCATGGTCGCCCCCCAGCCCGTGAGAGAGGCGTCTGTCGTTAGCGTTACGCGACGAACATGAGCCCCCAACACGGGACCCTGAGATAAAAACCCCGGGTTTTTCCACATGACCAGAGCACGTAGGCATCGCCGCGTGACTTTGATCGTGCGGAGCGGATTTCCCCTCGGGGAGAACCCTTTTGTCTTGAGCCACCACTGCAGTGGCCTCATGTACAGTAGGCCAAAAGGTATCACGTTGGACGCTGCTGCCATGAGACCTAACAGTTTCTGGAACTGTTTCACAGTGACGGCTCGGCCTAGCTTCTGTTCTTTGGCGGCTGCCAGGATCGATGCTATGCGTGTTGGCGATAATTGCGCCCGCATAATTACCGAATCCCAGTTCACACCTAGAAAAGTGGTTCTCTGAGCCGGAGAAAGCACACTCTTCTTGGCGTTCAGCCTCAACCCCAGCTTCGACATATGGGCGAGAACAGCATCTCGATGCTGAACCGCCATCTGCTCTGTATTCGCTAGAATCAGCCAGTCGTCGATATAGTTCAGTATGCGGATGCCCTGTAGACGCAGCGGCGCCAGAGCTGCATCCACACACTTGGTGAACGTGCGGGGTGACAGTGCTAGACCGAAGGGAAGTACACGATATTGGTATGCCTCTCCCCCGAAGGCAAACCTCAGGAACTTCCTGTGATGTGGAAGGATGGAGACATGAAAATACGCATCTTTGAGGTCTATGGTGACAAACCAATCCTCCGATTTGACCTGCGCTACAATCTGTCTGAGTGTAAGCATCTTGAATTTTAGCTTGGCCACCGAGCGATTCAATAGCCGCAGATCTAATATCGGGCGTAAGCCCCCATCCTTCTTCGGCACGATGAAGTAACGGCTGTAAAAGCCAGACTCCCTGCTGGGAGGGGGAACCCTCTCTATAGCCCCTTTTTGCAGGAGTGTCTCTACTTCCTGTGCCATTACCAGAGCCTGCTCCGGGCCCACCTCTGTAGGTAGGACACCGCAGAAAGGAGGTGGCCGACTTCTGAATTGAATGGCGTACCCCTTTTCTATTATCTGCAGGACCCAACGAGATATATTTGGTAGACGTTTCCACTCGTCTAGAAAATCTACTAAGGGAACCAGCCTCTCGAGGCTGGCCTCTGGTGTACTTTGAGCAACAAGCGCAGTGCCCTGAAGCGGCGGACCGGCAGGGAACAACTGACTTGACTGCTCGGGGACCCCCCGAAGGGGGTGCGGACCACCCTCGGGTGGCCCGCGGAGACCGACTGCGCCCCGGCATTGCGGCAGGGTTGGCAGCGCGGCCCCCCGAGGGTGCCGTAGGGAAACGGGTACCGTAGGCAGGGGTAAGCACCGTTTCCCTACGGGGGGAACCACCCTCAGCGTCCTGACGCTTCTGGCGTCAGGAACGCTTCGACGAGGCCTTCTTGGCGATCAGGACTGTCCGCAGATCAGCCCTGCCCCTCGAAGGCCTCGTCTGAGAGCGCCGCCCCTCGTCCCCACGCTGAGGGGGAGCTCGGGCAGCGACGCTCTGTTTCTGCTGAGCCCTGTAGGAGGAGCTCGTACTCGGCTTGGGCTGCTTGGTGGTATCAGCAGCAGCCCCAGGGACCTGGACCCGGAGAGGGAGGAACTGCTTGAGCGCCGCAGCTTGCTTTTTCGACTCCTGGAACCTCTCGGTGACAGTGTGAACTGCGTCACCGAAGAGGCCTCCAGGAGAAAGCGGCGCATCAAGCAGAAAGGCTTTCTCCCTCTCCCTTGATGTCTGTGGGGTTTAACCATAAATGCCTCTCCGTAGCCACCAATGCTGCCATGGAGCGGCCAACACATCTGGCCGTCTCCTTGGTGGCCCGGAGAGCTAGATCGGCTGATGATCTCAATTCAGCGATAATATCACCCCCCACAGCATCACTACCGTCCAAATCCCTTAGCAGGTCAGCCTGGTATGCCTGCACGATAGCCATCGTGTGCAGGCATGCAGCCGCTTGACCCGCCGCCGAGTACGCTTTACCCACCATCGCCGACGTTGTTTTTAGAGGTCTGGTGGGTAAAGTCGGGGCCTTCAGGGACGATGCCGAGGAAGGCGAGAGATGGCTCGCGAGCGTCTCTTCAACCTTTGGCATCGCCCCATAACCATACTGTCTCAGCCCGCAAATGTTGCTGTAGACCGAAGTCTGCGGGCTGAAGACACGATATGAAGCCGGTCTCTTCCACGATCTTGCCACCTCGGTGTGCAAATCGTGGAAGAACGGCAGGCCCCGTCGCTGAGGTTCTGAAGCGCGAGACGGCAGGAAGCGTTCGTCTAGCTTACTATGACGTTTTCTTCCTGCCTCAGATCTTTCAGTGGGCCAGTCGATGTTTAATCTGGCCACTGCTCGCGTCAAAACCTCAACTAGCTCCTCACTAGCAGGGGACTGAAGTGGCGAATCTTCAGTATCGATACTTTCAACGTCCACCTCCTCAGAGCTGGACAGATGAAGTACCGGCGGCTCTCTCGGGGGGGAAGAAACCGCCATGCGTGCTTCCATGCCCCGAGAAGAACCGCTGGATGGAGCAGGTGAGGGCAGAGATAAGGCAGCGCCCGTCTCTAACCCCTCTGCAACATCCAATTGTGATCCCCACGACTGCAGCCTCCGCTCCCGCCTCGGCGGCAGCGGGACCAGAGCCGCGGGGAACACGAGCCGAGGCACCCTCCTCGAAGAGTGCCCGGCGGGAGCGCAGCGTTCTCAGTGGCATACGCTCACAGTGCTCGCAAGCAGCCCCCTCGAGGGCTGCCTGGGCATGCTGCGCTCCCAAGCATGCAACACAGAGAAGATGTGTGTCCCCGCCCGTGATGTAGCGTGGGCAGGGAGGAACACACTTTCTGAAATTGCTGCTTTCACTCGCCATTCTATCTATTCTATTTTCTCTTTTTTCTGTTAATATGTGGAATATTTAACAAAAAGGGTGGAAAATCTCTGCTTTTTTATATAATAGACAGACAAAAACACCAAATAGACAGACAGGTTCACACAGATCGCTTGCTGAAGGCTCAGAAGCTAGTTCCTGTTTGTTTTCACGGACGTTTTATAGCTTCCGGTCGATGACGTCATCACGCCGACGATCGATCTTTTTTCCGATGGAATGGTTCTACAGGCGCTTCACGACGCATTTAAACAGAGGCGTTCTCACAGCGTTTCGACGCAGCTCGAGTTCCCCGAAAGGGAACTGAACCTCTGACAAAAGTAGCGCCATTATCTGAGACCTGTTCTGCTTTTATTTCTTTGTCATTTGACTGTACAGTATGTAGCTGATTTCTCAAGGACAAATGTTTAATGAATTAATTCAATGTTTTATGGTTATACACCATGTTAGGAACAGATAAAAAAGGTCCAAAACTGTCTTACAGGAAAAGTCTTTCCCTTAACATTTACTGTTTCGGAGTTCTCAGTTATAGCTACTTTGTCTTATTCATTCTGATAAACAAAAATAGATACAAATGAGACAATTGTTGACACATTTTAAGAGTGTAGAGACATATATGTAGATATGTGTATATGTTCACCATTCAATGTCTCTCATGCTCATCAAGACTGCATTTATTTAACCAAAAATACAGAGTAATAGTGTGAAATATTATTACAATTTAGAATAACTGTTTTCTATTGGAATATATATATATATATATATATATATATATATATATATATAATATATATATATATATATATATATACCAATAGAAAACAGTTATTAATATATTACATTAATATATATTAATGTAATTTCAGTCATTTTCAGTACCATCACTCCATTCTTCAGTAACACATGATCCTTTAGAATTATGATGATTTCTTATCACTGTTGGAAACCTTTTGATTGGCTAATATTTGCGTGGACAACAAATTATACTCTTTTCATATGCAAAAAACAAAACAAACAAAAACAAAATATAAATAAATAAATTTTCATTCCTGTAATAGTTCCAAGTTTACAGGTAGAAACACCTGAAGAATAAAACAACACTGGCTTGGAAATGTCTTGGCTTGAGGCTGATAGATTTGAGGGCCTGTTCAGATTCTATGGGGTTTCATGTGGAACGTGGGAGGTTAATAAGCAAATAAATTTCAAGTTCATCATGCAAATTTGCCCATCATGACCGCAGCACATTCTTCAAACAGACACCTCCCTCGGAGAGAGAGAGAAGCAGACCGATAGTGACAAATGAGCTGCAGGCGTTCGCACGAGACTCCTTACTGATAGCATCAAGGAGTAGCAGAGAGCGCTATAACAGCTAGAGAAAGCTCTCTGTTAGCTTTCTCGAGGGCTAACAGGGGCCGTGCTAACCAGCCAAACCCTAACCCCTCGGCATAGACAACTTGAATATGAGAGAGAGAGAGAGAGAGAGAGAGAGAGAGAGAGAGAGAGAGAGAGAGAGAGAGAGAGAGAGAGAGAGAGAGAGAGAGAGAGAGAGAGAGAGAGAGAGAGAGAGAGAGAGAGAGAGAGAGAGAGAGAGAGAGAGCAGGTTGGTGTTTTTCAGAAAAAACAGAGACGACCTCTGTGGTGAGGACAGAGGATGGCTGGGTGTGTAAAAATCTGCTCATTCTTCAGTGTTTGGAGTGTGATGTTTACCTCAACAGCTGTGACTTCTGAAGTAATTACTCTGCAATTCTCTCCTGTTCTGCCGGTCTGCCTCGTCCCAGCACACACTGTTCCAAAAACGAGAGAGATTGTTTAACCCCAAATGGAGTGTCATAGTGACCAATTTGGAAAGCTCTACATAAGTAGAAACAAAGTTCAACAGAGTTTGACAATAGCAAGTTGCTAAGATAATGGTGTGATGCTCCAATAAGCATTGTTAGGGGTTAACAGTATATGACCCAAGACCAGTAGTGAAAAATGAAGACCAAGAGTCAGAAGTGCAATTAATTAAAAGAGAAATTTACTGAAGAATAGTTTGCAGTTTTAACAGCAGAAGCCAGCTTAAAGTGTCACAAGAATTCGTAGACCTCGCTACCTCTTTCCCCGTTTTGTTCCGCCCGTCGTTCCGTACATACAATTGTCCCAACAGTTATACTGTTTTCAAAGTCTATGATGTCTTACCGCAAGGTGGATGATTCTGATTGGCTCTTGAGTCATGGTAAATTTCCACACATTTTCAGTTTATTGGTTTCACGACATTTTACTTGTTGATGCTTTCACCCTGGAATTAGGCCCGTAGTGACCTTCCAGGTCTGGAGCAGGCCCCAGCTTGCCCAGAACGACAAGTCCACCCATCTCTTAGAATGTCCATTGTACACCTTTTAAACACTGATCTGTAACACAGAATATTGCGCACATACAAAGATACACAGTCTTTTCAAGGTTGGAGCTGATTAAGCTCCAGTTTTAACTAGAATGTTCCCAAAACATTGGCTCAGTGAGGGTACAGACAATATTGCATGCAATCTTCATTTATTTCTTTACTGTTTCATTAAAATGAAATGTAAAATCAATAAAATAAATGAAAGACAATTCCATATTTCATATTTGGAAGCCGGGCTAAGTGAGCAAACACTCTTACTGCACTCCTGTCATATTAGGGGTGCGGGATACCTCCAAAATCCAAACACACAACACCATAACTCATCTCAGACCCTCCGTCACTCCTCAGAGACCAAACACAAACTTGAGAAAACTAGAAACAATAAGTGGTTCTTAAGCAAAATCATAACTGGAAATCATCATTAAAATCATCATAATAATAAGGTGGATAAATATGGATTAAGGCTTTGATTATGAATTTAATTAGGATATATAAACAGTTATATGGAAGCGGCAGTGTTTTTCAGAAGATATAAGTGAATGTAAGCAGAGGTGGATTGAGGTAGTCAGGGTTGCTAGGCTGCTCTTTGTGTGTTGCCCCCCCTTAATCATGCTCTACTGGAAAAATGTAATTAGCGTCATACATGGTCCACATGCAAATCTAGTAAACTGGCATATACACACACACACACTGAGACAGTCAGTACTACAGTGTTTCCTCTACATTTATTCAAATGGTGCACCACCACAGTACAAAAATTACCCCCACACCACATAGGTAAAATGAGAAATTGAACATTACAAACAAAACACCAATACTAATAAGCACAAGGCCCAGTGCTAGAAGCATCCCTTTAATTAACAGAGATGATGGAAAGATTATACTCTTTGCCACCACAGACACAAAACGACTACAAAGGAAAAATGTAACTAAACAACAAAGCAACAGAATTCCCTGCATCCACAGTTCAACTGCAGGCTGGTTTAGCTTTATAAACTAACAAGTAGGATGTTGTGATGTGTATAGTGTACTAAGACCGACGAAAAATGAAAAGTTGCGATTTTCTAGACCGATATGTCTAGGAACTATTCTCTCATTCCTACGTAATGATCCAGGAACTTTGCTATCGCCCCGCCCCGCCCCCAGTATAGTCTTATAATCACAGCCAACTCTCAAAGGTCTTTAGCTGTATTCAAAAGCTAGACCATTCTGACCTTTCAATGTGAAAAACAAAACTCAGCAACAGCAGAGGAAGTGGAGTCATTCTTCTCCAGGTTGTGGTCCCTGCTGTCTTTGCCACACTGTTCTTGTTCTAGAGCACTCAACGTTCACTTACAATCTCATTTTTTCTTGCATACCGTGTCTTTTGAAAGACTGTCAAATGTTACAATGCAAAAAAAAAGTCGCTATTTGGTGGGAGATTAAATGTGTTGAATGAAATGAGCCCAAACAAAACGCAAATAGAGAATTGCATATTTCAAAGTGATTATCACCCATGTTCAGCTGCGAAAGGGTAATTGCAATCTTGATTGCACCCCACTGCTGTGTCCTCTTTTTCCGTTAACCTCTGACCCCCACGATATTTCTCCAATGGAGCTGTCCCTATCGCCAGTCTCTTCAAAAGATAATGTATTCGGATTTCCGACAAGGTGATAACAAAATTACCTGACATTTTCAGATTTATTGCTGTATTTTCTTATTATCGGCAAAGGAATATAGGCAAATGCTGCTCCATAAATCATTTTGAGAGAGAAACGCTCGGCCCACTGTTTGCGTCTCTCTTTTTTTTTCCTTTCTACGGTTGTTCTTTTCTCGATTGGGAAATAAATTGCAGCCTCATTTCAGACGGATGGAAATGAAGAGCTGGCGGCACGGGCCATGAGGCGCGCGTCCCCTTACGAGCACACGTCGATGGAGAAATTTTCCCAAGCGCAGCTGCAACGTTTTAGGGTCAATACTGATTAACGCTCATTGGCTCTGATGGCTGCTGTTTGGTCTCCTGGAGTTTGTAATATTTGTTCTTTCTTGTGACGACACACTTCACTGGTCTCCTGCTTTGCTCTGTTTTCTTAGACACGAACCTCTCCCTCCACAGTCTCCTTCGGCATCCGCTAGATATGGACTCCACGGCACGCTGGGTGGGGTTCAAGCAAAGTGGAGCGTTGCTCGCCAAGGAAGGTTTTTCATGTGAAATTGAAGAAGCGCATCTTCGGAGGTTAAACTGACGGCATGTTATATTCAGCTCTTATGTAAAAATGCATAAATGGATGTTGACTGCGAGTTGCGGTGACCTTTTACAGACTACCTTGGAGAGGACATGCCTGTAAATATTTATGGCTTGTTGATACTGGGGAAGGTCGTGACATGGAGCTCTGCCTCATCTTGTAGACAAATATGTACTCCCCCCCCACCCCGGAGCCCTAGAGCAGGATTTATATAAGACTACTTCTTGGTTTAGCTGCAAATGGGGTGAAGACTTTGTGCATGCTATAACGGAGCTCAGAGTGCCTCTTTCCTCTAAAGTAGAGTGGACTAGTGCCTACACTACCCTCATGAAAAAAGAATAAAACACTGAGATGCTACCACAGCACAGTGGTGCATCAGATTGAACTCTGATATACATTGGCCCCTAAAAGTATTTGGACACTTCAGCCACACTTAAAATGTTGGAATGTCATAGCACTTAATAAGAAAACATCGAACCAAGAGTCATCCGCAAACAAATGGTGCTGGACATTTTCCTAGAAATACCTTCAATTCTCTGAGTCATTTCTTCCAGTTACTTTTGACTGGCGATTTTAAGTGGATGTATAAAATCATTTCCCCTCAGGTTCACACAGAAGTACTCACAGAATAATCATAGTGTTGAGAATCACATTAACAATGGGCTCGTTCCACAACCATAAAGTGTCACAATATTTTTTAACAGTATACTGTAAAAATACAGCTGCTGCCTTAAATGTTTAAGTACAATCACCTTGGAGGTTTAAGTGATTTAAACTCAAATTACATTAAACTGTCTTCAAAAAAATGGGTAACACTTTATTTTGCAGTGTCTTTGTAACATGTTACATGTATTTACCATCGTAATGACAGTAAATTATGCATGATTACATCCAACTAACCCTCAACCAAATCTTAATCCTACAGTAACCCTACAGTAAGTATGTTGTTAAAGGTCCCGTTCTTTGCGTGTTTTCGAAGCTTTGATTATGTTTACAGTGTGCAATATAACATGAGTTCATGTTTCGCGTGTAAAAACAGTATTTTTCACACAATTGACTTATCTGTACAGCGCTGTTTCCTCTGTCCTAAAAACGGCCTGATGATTTCCTTGTTCTATGAAGTCCCTCCTTCAGAAACACGTAACGAGTTCTGATTGGGCCAGCGCTTCCCGTGTTGTAATTGGACAGCAGCTTAGCGCACTTTGCCCGGAAAGGTCCCGCCTCTTACCATAACGGGGAGATGCAAGCGCTGAATGCGTGCTCTTCTCACGTGGGAGAGCAACAAGACAACGCCCCCTTTTTTGCGTGTTCTTGTGGGTGGAGGGTTAGTCAACAAACGGTTCTAGTGACATCATTACATCCCTGCACTTCCTGCTGCACTGTAAAAAAAAATGTTGGTTTTTGTTGGTTTAACTTAAAAAAGTAAGTAACCTAGTTGCCTTAAAATTGAGTTTATTGAAATTAAAAATTTGAGAGGCCGTTCGCTGTGGGCTTTGAAAGGGAACTTCTGTTAAATAAAATATCTCGCTTGGCATTGAACTTTGAGCTTTATAATTTTACAGGTATTATTTATGCTCTAACAGCAACATTACACACTAACTAAAGTTTGAAAGATGGAATCGCGAAGAACGGGACCTTTAATTAATATTACTTTTTATTACATTTTTAAAAAAACGTTTAATTGTTTCATTTAATATTTCTGTTTTTATTTTTTTTATAAATTATTTATCTGTGAACATCATCATTATTATTATTATTATTTCTAATTCACGTGGCCTCGTAAACTTTAATCAAAATAACTTCCCCTCCCTCTTGCAGCTTGGCAAGACGTGTTTCCTGGCTCAAGGGCGGGGCAACCTGTCACTCACACGAGATCCACCAATCGCAAACCATAACATCCAATCAAGTCCCCATGGACAAAATAAAGTACCGCCCTACATTTTTTTTGTTTCACACAAAAAATATAGCAACTTCTTGAATATTTCTGCAAACTGGAATTGTATACACTACTGTTTAAAAGTTTGGGGTTAGTCAATTTTTTAATCAGCAAAGATGCATTAAATTAATCAAAAGTGACAGTAAAGATATTTAGAATGTTCAAATTTTCGATTTTAAAATATATTCAAATAATAATATTTCACAATATTTTTGTTTTTACAGAATTGCTGACTTTGATTTGAGACTTCAAAAACATCAATATTTTACTTAAAACTTTTAAACGGTAGTATATGTATAAATGAAGAAGCCTGGAGCTGAATTTAGCCCCGCCCACAACATTTGAGCTCAGGAATTCATTCTGGACTTGATCTGTTGTGGAGCAACTATATCCAAACTGGAGCTGTTCGGATCAATAAAATTGTCAGGGTGGGCTTTATACGATGATGGACAGATGATAAACAGTAACGTAATCATTCACATCACCAAAGAGCACTTGGGTTGAATTTGTTCTAATCCTAAACAGAGAACTTGTTCGTACATGCATTATCCTTTACTATTTCTCTCAAAAAGGATTATCGTGTTGGTAAGTTAGTGTATCCTTCAATTCTTGTACAGCATCGGCAAAGATCATTTACGCTCAACTTCCTCTTCTACTTCCAGCGTGCATATGCAGTTAAGTTCTGTTGACAACTACATGTATGCTTCTTGCTCCTTGCTCGGATTGGTTGTAGGTCTATCCATGTGAGGTCTTTCCTGGTTCGTTTGAATCACGCCCTATAACAACAGCCCAATGGAGGAGTATCAGACTCATATTCTGACTAGAATTGAGTATGAAAATGTCAGGCTATACATTAACACTATCCTACTTAATAATTGCTGTAAAATGCTCATTATCAGTTGATTTGGAGACTGTTGTCCCACCCAGTTAAACCAGTTTAACCAGTTAAATTTCATTGGTCTAAAACAACATTTTACATAACCACAGGCTGCATTTAATCAAAAGCTACATGTTGAATAGGAACATTAACATCATTTAGTCCCTTCTTTACTTCTGCTTTGAGTATCATGTATCAGCATGATAAAGTCAGAGTGAAAGTCTTGCTTTTAAAGACTATTCCCAAGGTCTCTGCGCTTGAGCGAGACTCTAAACATCACAGTTTTAATATGCTGGACACTCTGAAAAGATTCTAGGATCAGTGAAGGCCTTTTTGGCCTTTGCACTTGGAACCTTTATGAGTCACATTATCATGACTTAATGGAGAGAGGCTGACAGAGACATCAGTGATAGAGCCAAATTACTCCCTTGCCATTTCTAAACTTACTTTGAGGAGAAAGAAAAAAAAACCTGAGTGACCTTCTCTCAGAGGACATGGTGTTTTAAAGTTGATATTATGTTTTAATACCCACAGCAATTAATCACAACACAATACGCCTGACTTGAAATATACAGGGATCACTGGCTTGGGGTAAGTGTGTGGAAAGGTAACCGAGTTTGTTGGAAATAAGCCATGATGTTATGTTGTGCATCACCAGGCTATTTGCTTCACTGAAAATGCACTTTGTCCATTAGCGTGGCTGAGATGCAAGGTTATTATGAAGAATTTGAATTGATAATTAGCAGTGCTTGATCATACTTAGGGATTTAAACAACCCCCCAACCATAAGTATTAAACTTCAGCTTGTAATTCATCCTGCACCGTTAGCAAGTGATTCCTCAAATCATGCAGCCTATGAGTAGAGGTGCGCTATTACTTTTCTAATTGATTAGACTCATAAATTTTGCCTGCCGAACAATAAAACTGGTGACTCAATTTCTACAGATTCACATTAAATAAGGAACTAGAGTTACATCTAGAAAACAGAAAAACACTGAAGCTGTGTCCGAAAATGTGTACTGTCTGAGGAGTTAGCGACATTTAAAGTAATAATAAAAATTTAAGATTTTTGTATTTTAGTATGAATAATAGCTTTAGTCTTGCTTTAAAATAATGACAACATTTACATCTAGAAGATGTAATACAGTGAAAATATGCTTTCCACTGGGGCGAATGAAGTCTAGTTTCACGTTAGAGTCACGTGAACCGATGCAGCTCCGCTCCTGACTGCGCGTTCACACCAGATGCAACTTGCGCAAATAACAAATAAATTGCGCTATGCGTGCATAGTTGGACACTTGGACATTTTGAGTTTAATCCCTTCATTCGTGCATGACAACGCCACAACAGTTGCAAATTCGGGTCATGGAAGGGGCTCCAGTCTCGTTGCAAAATGGCTGATGGTGGATTGTTTTAAAATATTTTGAATAAGCTCAATTTGCCAGCTTTAGGTAGCTTGCATATTAGTTAGCATATTTATGCATATGTATAGCTCAAATTGAGTAAAGAGCATGTTTTACATTTTACCAGATTGTCCAAAGTCGCGAACGCAGATTGAAAACAAACCCGGAAGAGAAGACTGAAAAAATAATAAAATCTTAGATTTTATTACTTTTGGACCAATTTTTTTCCCGATTCTTCAATTTTTTTTTTAAATTATGTGATTATATATCAATTATAATAATTTTTATTTTTACAAAATAAAAATATAAAAAGGACTAAATGGGGTAAAATGTGGTAAATTGAGCATATGAATTAAGTAAAAAGTTCAAACTTTTTGAACATTACTCAGAATGAAATTGTGCGCAGGGTTAAGCTGTGTGGTTGTTGGATGCTACATAACAGCGGGGGCATAGCCATCTTTTTAGAATTGAGGGGGACAGAAATGTCATAATACCATTTTTTTTGACCGATATAATTTATCGCATCTCTTGCTTTTAATTCGGTAATATATCAAATACACTCCTGAACAATAACCACTAATATCTATACATTTTTTCTCCTATATTTTATGCCAATTTTATGATTGGTTTATGTAGCCTACTACAAACAATTGTGCACTAAGTCTCCATAGATTTTATGCAATGTAAAAAAAAAAAAAAAAAAACCTTAGTTTAAACTTACCATAGTTAAAAAGGTAGTAATACAGTGAAATATTATTCTGATGTAAATCAGCTGTTCTCTATGTGAATATGTAGTAGTGCAATTTATTTCTATGATCAAAGCTGAATTTATCATCATTACTCCAGTCTTCAGTGTCACATGATCCTTCAATAATCACTCTCATATGAGGATCTGACGATCAACACACATTTATGATTATTATCAGTGTTGAAAACAGTTGTGCTGCTATTGATGCTGCTTCATTTTTGTGGAAACCACCATACCATTCAAACATTTGTGGTAAAATTAAAATAAGAGAGAAATTAATACTTTTATTGATCAGACAAGCATTAAACTGATCACAAGTGATATTTTTAATATTACAAAAGATAATAATTTATTTAATAAGTGCAAATAAATACGGTGCATTGAACTTTCTATTCATCAAAGAATCCTGAAAAATCAAATGTATCATGGTTTCCACAACATTTTTAAGCAACACAACTGTTTTCAACACAGATAATAATCATAAATGTTTCTTGATTATAAAATCATCATATGAGAGTGATTAGTGAAGGATCATTGAAGACTGGAGTAATGATGATAAATTCAGCTTGTGTGAAAAACACACAAGCATATTGTCGGAATCGTCTTATTGTCGTCACGCTGTTTCATCACTCATAATGATTGTTTTCCTTCGGCTGCAGCTCCAGCTTGACAGGGTATTACTTCTACAAATCCGCTTTTGGACTTTCTGTGAGAGAGCGCCCTCCTCATATTTAGATACAAATAAAAGGACAGACAATGTCCCTGAATTTGATGTATTAACATTGGTTTCTATGTAAATACACTT
Source organism: Pseudorasbora parva (assembly GCF_024679245.1). Taxonomy (NCBI): domain Eukaryota; kingdom Metazoa; phylum Chordata; class Actinopteri; order Cypriniformes; family Gobionidae; genus Pseudorasbora; species Pseudorasbora parva. Next base: position 7,246,596 of record NC_090183.1, read on the forward strand.
GCCCGTGGGCCGTGACCTCAAGAAGTGCGCTGTCAACTGAGGTTGGAGAAAGCTGTCTTTAGCGTCCATGTTAACGTGCCCGCCTCCCGCTCAGGTAACGCCGGTTCGAATCCCGCTCGGAGTGGGTCGACTAGGATAGGTGAGACCCAGTAAAAGTGCCTAACAAAAGTGCATACGCCCATGCATAACAGCAATAAACTGAAGAAATTCTTGTAAAGTATGTGTTTTGAGAACAATTGCTCACAACACCAGCAGCCATATCACTCTGTACCCAAAGACTGGTTTCCCTATGAAGCTAAGCAGGGCTGAGCCTGGTCAGTACCTGGATGGGAGACCAACTGGGAAAAACCAGGTAGCTGCTGGTAGAGGTGTTAGTGAGGCCAGCAGGGGGTGTTCACCCTGTGGTCTGTGTGGGTCCTAACACCCCAGTATAGTGATGGGGACACTGTACTGTAACAAGCACCCTCCTTCGGATGAGATGTTAAACCGAGGTCCTGACTCTCTTAAAAATCCCAGGATGTCCTTCGATAAAGAGTAGGGGTGTAACCCTGGCATCCTGGCCAAATTTGCCCATTGGCATCTGTCCATCATGGTCTCCTAATAATCCCCATACACCGATTGGCTTCATCACTCTGTCTCCTCTCCACCAATCAGCTGGTGTGTGGTGAGCGTCCTGGCGCAATATGGCTGCCATCACATCATCCAGGTGGATGCTGCACATTGGTGGTGGTTGAGGAGATTCCCCCCCTTCCATATGTAAAGCGCCATATGTAAAGTGTCTTTAAAAGCGCTATATAAATGTAACAAATTATTATTAATATTATTATTAATAGAATCTTGCATTTTCTAGCTAGACTGGGAGAAGAAAACGAGCGTGGCTTGCAGCATTAAGCTAAAATACTACGTAAAGAATGCATATGTGTGTTCTAATAATTATGAGTAAAAATCCCACGGACTTTATCCCGATCGGGAGCTGCATGTAGGATATGAGTGCTAATTTGTTTTCAGTGCAGGCAGTAGCTAACTTCGGACAGCTTTGTTTCATCTAGTACACACTCATTAAACTTTGATGAGTGTGGCGCTGAGAAAAGACAGTCGTACTACACTGTAAAGTTATGGCACTGTGGAGCCATATGCTTTTTAAACCCTTTTCATAGGTTTAATAATACATTATCAGCTCAGAAAATACACTAATTTGACTAGAAACACAGGAGACCGGAAATGTAAAGCATCATTCATGTACGAGTTGGATGAGACTTTGTGTTCAGAAAAAGGTGGATAGATCTCTCCATGACCTGCTAAAAACACGTAGCAATCCCTCACATAATTTCTTCAGAAAAAGTTCAATCAAGTAATAACGGAGCACTACATCAAGACTTACTGAATGGAAAAAAAAAAATGGCAATGTGAGCACCAGGATTGCAATAAATGCACCATTCTTTTGAGGAAATAATAAAGAGAGTGTTATGAAACACAATCCTGTGTGTTTTACAACATGTATGCGTGTATATTCATTTGTGCGGAGCACACGCATTGGCTCGTTTCTGGTCACACCGCATCACAAAAACTGAACAGTAATTCGTTTTTCCACTCATTTGAGGCTGTGTGTGTTTATGCAGCTCAAGGGCATTGGTTTGTACCAGACAGCAGATTATTATTTACTACACTGAGTCAGGGAGGACCTAATCCAATTAGCAAATTCCCCCTTTCCTCCTCCTCGCTTCAAGGAGAGAATCATCTTTTTTTCTATTTTCCCTTCCCTTTTTGCTCAGCCCAGCTGACGTGTCCCAGGAAAGCAAAGCTGCAAAAGCTGCAATAAAAATGCATCTGTCTCCATTAAACAGCGCAGGGACAAGAACAGGCGCTTACAGATACTGTGTCTTGGCCAGTCACTCGTGGAAACAGATTGCAGAGCAGGCGGCATCATTACTTTGTGTGTTAAAAACACATTAGGTGCCAATAAGGTGGCAGCGTACTTGAATGAAAATACCCAGAGATTAGAATATGCAGATGAGAGCAGAAGAGGCAGCGGTGGCGATGTCTGTTTGCAGCTTTGCAATTAAGTGGCTTCGTGTCATTTTTCTGTGCTTTATTGTCAGTATGATATTGCTCATACTAATTATCTGATGTTAGTGTCTGGGCAGGCGATGACACATTTTGCTTATTGTGTACTAAGTGACTCAGTTTCAAACCCTGATTTTGCTTTATTTCGGAGATATATAGGAGCGCACACACAGATACACTGCCACAGGAGCATTTTATTGCTCATTTGTTGCTCTTTCATAGCTCTGGCAACTTAACACTGACTCTTGAGACATGATACTAAATATGCAACAACCTTAAACTGCGATTAGGTTTTAAAATAGCAATATTTAAATATACATTTGAATTTGAACTTACTTCATGACCATTAAAATGTACATTCTGTATAGTATGAATATATGTAGTATGAATAAAATATAGGCATATTGTATTCTGCTTTACTTCCACTCATAAATCCACCTATCCTGTGGCCTCATGGGATAATACGTGACTTTCCTGACATTCGACAAAATCCGTGTGACTTTCCTAGATCTCGAAAAGGCGTTCAACAAAATCCAGCATGATCTGATCTGGCATGCCCTCCAGTCCCACAATATCCCAGAGGCCTACGTCCAGTGGATTCAAGCGTTTTAACATAAGGTCATCAGTGTGGTTCAAACCCCGGTCGGAACATCGCCGCCCTTCGCCATCACCGTCGGAGTCCATCAAGAATCATCCCTCTTACCACTTCTATTCATCCTCTGCATGGACAAGGTGACGACTGACATCCAGACCGCGCACCTGGGGCTGCTCCTCTACACTAATGACTTACTCCTGGCAAGTGAAGACTGTCAACAGCAGCAAGACCAAACAACACAATGGAAGACCCGGTTGGACAAATATGGAATCATACGGCTTAACCTCAAGAAGACCAAATATACGGAAGTTGAACAGAGTCATCAGCAAATATGGTGAAGATCTGAAGAAGGCAAACAATTTCAAGTACCTCGGATCCATTATCAGCAGCGAAGGCAATACCCTCCCGGATGCCCGAGTGCCTCAATGCCACCTGGATGAAATGGCGCCAAGTCACTTGCATCCTGTGCGATCAAAGAATGAACATGCTGGCCCGGAAAAATCCAAGAAAGAGTAGGCCCTCCACATGCGAATGGTGTAATGGTGTCTTGGGCTGATGTGGTGGGACCACGTGATGAACGAAGATGCCAGAAAATGGATGGGCATCACCCCGATCGTGGTGAAGATGCGAGAAGAACGGCCGGTGGTACCGCCACGTGTTAAGAAGCGATAAAGGATCGATAGTGAGAACGGTGCTCCAACTAACCCCGCACGACCAGCGACCATGCGGAAGACCAAAAAAGCAATGGGCAGAGCGTTTGAAGGATTATATATGGCACAACAACACCAGCCCTGAATAGAGCCACTATCTAGACAGCAGACTACTATCTAGTTCTTTGGCATTTGAGACATGCTTCTAGCTCTGATTTATGCTTCTGGCCAAATTATATGTATAATATAAACATTTCCAACCCTGCAGTTTTCTTAGCAATGACCTTGGGAAACATGCATGAAGATCTCCACATCCAAACAGAATACGACTACAAATGTAAAGAAATGAGCAGACTATACGTAGACTTTGTTCTCACAACAAAGGATAAAAAGGCATCACATTTAGGTCTAAAGCAGAGTCAAATTTGATTTGTTTCAGTCATATCCAACTTCCAGCAAAAGATCTCAAAGAAGTTGCATTACAGCGGATTGTCCAGATATACTTTATAACAAATAGAAGATGAAATATCACACATAGCTTGTGTCTCGTCTGTGATGCAGTTATAATACAAATACTCAAAGATATATGCATGAAGAGTATGTCTCAGAGAAAGGAAAAAGACTGAATAAAGAGAGCGTGGATGTGGAGATCTAATCAGTCACTGCTCCTCACTCACTCTGTCTTGCCCCCTAGTTTTCCTGTAAGACTTCATTAGTAATCTGTGAAAGTATTGATACCTGCTGCTACATTCAATTAACTTGGAACATTTTTTATTTGAGCCCGGTATGATTTCACTTTCAATTTGTGACAGTGTTCCACGGCCTTCTGGCTTTTTCCGTGCAAGCCGCTGCTTGATATGAAAGTTCCCTTTTCCCCATTTTCTTTTAGAAATTAGACTGGTCAAGTTAGCTTCATAATCAATTCATTTTCTGTGCAATTGGAGCCCAACAGCTCTGCGTGCTTTTGCCAGTGTTTTGCTTACAAATAAGTGCTTGATATAAATTATACATATTTTTTATTATTAGTGCTCAACATTTATTGAAGTATGGAAGGTTGTATCTGAATTGTGAGATATAAACTCGCAATTGCAAGTTATAATGTCAGAATTGTGAGATTCTCTCGGAATTCTGACTTTATTAATGCAATTCTGACTTCTCAGAATTGTGAGATATACACTTGCAATTGCGAGTTGTAAAGTCAAAATCTGAGGGTTTTTTCTTAGAATTGCGACCTTATATCACAATTCTGACTTTACAGTATAACATGCAATTGCGAGTTTACATCATGCAATTCTGAGAAAAAAGTCAGAATTCTGAAATCTAAAGTCGCAATTACCTTTTTAATTTTTATTCAGTGGTGGAGACAAGCTTCCATAATAAAAGTTAAAAAAAATTGCAATGCAAAGAATTTATGTAAAAATTATGTAAAGATTTATAAAATATATGTATAGGTTAATATACAAATTGTCGCAAAATAAAAATAGATTCATGACAAAAAGGGATACAGTATTAATATTTGTAGTGTTAATATTTGTTGTCCACAATTGACACTCATAGGATAACTTTAACATTAAAAAGCTTCCGAGCATCAGTCAAGCAGAGAGCAACCATTGTCACCGTACTTTAATAAAATCCCCGGTGGAAAATAACCCTCAGACTTTCATCTCTAATCATATTTGACCATGCATTATTATATTTTTCTGTCTCCCCATTATCTGGATATTTGTTGTGAGTCATGTTTGACTTCATTTGTTTCTTCGTCTGTCTATTTAAATTTGTTTAATTTTCTGTCTGCAGTGTCTTTAGGCATTACTTCAGTCTTTGAATCTACAAGTGTTCAGTTGTTTAATTCTTATGGTCACTGCTTTATCCCCCCCCCCCCCATCTTCATCTCTCTCTCTCTCTCTCTGGCTTTATTTCAATGATGGCATTTTCATGGCACCGTTATCATCCTTAACATGGTTATCTGCAATCAACTCAGGGAGTAATGAAATCAGTTTTGTACAATTGGTAACTAGTGCGTGGCTGGGGATCTCATTTGGAGCTCTTGCTGTATTGCCTGTCCCTAAAAGGACCACATGTAGAGAAATGAGTATGTATCCTTATGACTTAGAGATTGAATTAGGTAGATTTTAATGGAGACATTATGTAGGGGCACGACATGATGGATTATTTGTCTCTGAGAGTTTTCTTATGACACATTCAAGCAGTTCAGCTGTACTCTCTGGGCCTATTTTTTTATTTGGCATGTACAGTTGAGATTATAATTATTTGCCCCGTTGGTAAATATGAAGGAAGATGGCTGTAAAAAAATAAATCTGCATTGGTTATCCTTTAGATCTTTCATTAAAAAATTCACTTAAAAATAACTTTTTATTTGAAATAAAATAATTGAAAGTAGGGGGAAATCACATTATGAAATAAATGATTTTCTCCAAAACACGTTGAATACAATTATTAGCACCCTTTTATTCAATACTCCTTTTGCAAGGATAAGTCTTTTCCTATAACACCTGATGAGTTTGGAGAACACCTGACAAGAGATCGGAGACCATTCCTCCATCTCTCCAGATCCATGTTGGGGCTTCTTCTCTCAGTTCAGCCACTCATTTTCTATAGGGTTCGGACTGAGACGGCCATGGCAGAAGATTTATTTTGTGCTCAGTGGGCATATATTTTACTTTTATTTAAAAATTTCATTTTGATGTTTGTTATGGAACATTGGTCTGATGGAAGATGCAACCATGACCTATTATAAGATTTCTAGCAGAGGCAGTCAGGTTTCGATTTTTTTTATCTGCTGGTATTGTGTATATTGGCAAAAGTGCCACATATCCAGCCGATCTTATATTTATCTGTGGGTTTTATATATATATATATATATATATATATATATATATATATATATATATATATATATATATATATATATATATATATATATATATATATATTATCCCTGTTAGCACCAAACCCATCTTGTGGGTTTGCTGCCAACAAGCTCTTTAGTTTCATCTGACCATTGAAGCCAATCCCGTTTGAAGTTCCAGTCGGTTCTTAAAGCCACTTTCTATTTTGTGAAGCTCAACAATCTTTTGATTAACATAAGAACTATATTCTTTGGTTTTACTCATTGTGATGGATTATTAAGGGAATGTTGCCTTTGTGTTTACTCCTATTTAATGAGGAAGTCATACAATGTCATGTTCATGGGAATATACTTTAGAGATACTTTACTCAAAATTCTAGAAGTACCAATAATTGTGTCTAATGTGTTTTGGAGAAACACATTTATTTAAGCTTGAAAATATAAAATTTATATAAAATGCAAGTACACTGTAAAACATTATTTAGAATTTTTTTTTTTACCTGGTTGCCTTAAAACTTTGAGTTCATTGAAATTAAAATTTTGAGTTAATACAATGAACACTTTTTGAGATTCGACAACCTTTATTAAAATATTATTAAAAGATTTTGTAAGCATATTGGGTAATTGTGTGTGTTTTATTTGTGATGACGCAGTGAAACATATGCCAAAGTGCTATTTTCATGATTTATCAATTTTTATGTGGTTCAGATACAATAATATTTTGAGTTTCTATTTATTAAACAAATTTCCTTCATTGTATCAACTCAAATTTTTAATTTCAATAAACTCAAAATTTTAAGGCAACCAGGTTACTTACTTTTTTAAGTTAAACCAACAAAAACCATTTTTTTTTTTTTTTACAGTGTAACAGAAATGCGTTAATTTTATATTTATGACCTATATAATAAAAAAAGCTAGTTATTCAGTGGACACAAGAAAAATAGAGGATTTGGAAAAACGTGAGTGTGAGATGACATTTTTGAGTAAACTGTTCTTTTAATAAGAGTAGCAGAATGTGATAGTGAAATAAGTTCCTTACTGAAGCCCGATAGTTATGGATGAGTTATAGAGAGATCTAAGAACATAGCATTTGACATTCATCTGTGACCCAAACCCCTAAAGCACAAAATAGAGATGTTTTGAAGTTTCAGGATCCAGCGGTGACAGCTTACAGCATGCTGTGGTGGTCCGTCGCCGCACAGTAAGACCACCGCACTAAAAAGCTTTTACTTGCCAAGTAGCGTCGCAATGCTTTTCTTCCACATACACTGCTGACAGTCTTTCAAAAGACACTTCTCCTGGAAGATGTTGAGGAGTAGCTATGGTAACAGATGGATAAAATATGGAAAGAATGGATTTGAGAAGGTAAAGTGATGCATTCATTACGTAGGAGGCGAGTTAGGCAACATCACACCTGATGGAGAACTGTTTAGCATAAATATGCAGATGTAGCTGGAGGTGGTTCGTCACAGATGTCATCCGTCAATGCTGGGGGTGTGGGTGTGTTTGGCAAGTGGGTGGATGGAGATGGAGGTAGCGGGTATGTTCTGAAGTGGTTAATTTACTGTGTTCCTCGTGGAGTTTGTCAATTACAAGTCTTGCACGTGCTAACATTGCACACACAGGAAGTAAATGAAAAAGCGGAAATGTAGTGCTGCTTTCTGTTTAATGCCTCGCTGCTGCATATACTATCCGTAATATATTTCAGACCCTTGTTTTTCCCCATTAGCCTTTAATGCAGGACCTTGCTGCACTTTTTTATTTTAGAGCAAAGGAATAGCCTACATAACTCGAGAATAGTGAGTTCAGCAGTTCACTCTCTAGGTCTCATTAAAAGATTCAATCTCCCATCCCCACTTCCCACCTTAATCAATGCCGTGTTTTGAGGTGTCTAGTTCCTGACCAACCGCAGAGTGATAGCACAGCCGGAAGAGTTACATGCTTCTTCGCATTTTTGAGCCAGCTGCCTGGGTTTAAAAAAAAAAAAATTGATAACCAATCTTTATCCTTGTTTTAGTATTTTGTATAAAGTGTTTTTCTACATTTTTGGGGGCAGAAATCACCTATTCACATTTAAATTTGGACAGCCGAAGCGAGTCACATCTTCTCCAGATCATCACCCACCCACCCACCCTCCCTCATGTTGCTTATAAATATTCCTAGATATTAGCATGATTTGAAATTAAATTTGAAAGTGGTGCATACAAATCAATTTATGTCCTAAATTGGGACAAATGTTTCTATATGGGTTTGACGTATGCAGTAGTTTTTAAGCAGGGGACTGGGAACACTTTATAAGTAAGGAATCATTTTTGACAGGCCATTGAATTAGTAAGGGATAATCCATGGCTAGCTGTGCATTAAAGGGGTGATGAATTGAGAAATCAACTTTCCCTTGAGCTTTTGATATATAAAAGGTCATGTTAATACAAGAATATCCTGAAAGTTTTAGAGCTGAAAATGTTCTTGTTAGTAAAAGAAAAGCTTTTATAGACACCAGGCCCAGAAAACGGTCTTGTTCGAATCTTGACGTCATCGACTGACGAAACATTGCCTGTAGCCCCGCCCCATGAGTGGTTGAACTTTATTCAGTGGTTTAATGAAGTTCCAGCTCACGTTGGGATGAAATGGTGTTCACTTCATTTCACTGCGGAATCGTTTGTAAACCAATCTCAGGTCGATGCTGGATTTGCAGACATGTTGATATTAAAACACAATGCTGTTTCTTCTATATTGGATCTGACAGGAGGAATGGTGCAACATGCGTATGTGAGTAAAACATGTTTTTATATGTAATAGTACTGCATTGCTATAGATTGTTTTGCTTATGTGTACATGTCTAACAGAACATACCTTTAGCACGCTGGACTCAGACATTTATGGGCCAAGGCTCGCAAAGCCCAACGTCCCGGGTCTGTGTGTTTTCCAGACGGGCAACCAAAATGTAAGTCCGTCAGCAGGCCGATGAATCTCATAATATTCCTTTCTTGTTCTGAGCGTTTCTCTATTGACTTGAACTTTGAAGGGCGTGTGTGCGTGGTTCATGCTTATATCGACTGATCGTGCGGGCTATGTAATACAAAATAATAGTCCAATCAATCACGGGTGGATGAGAAATAAATCATTGACATTAAGGAGCCCTGTGGTCGAGAGAATCATTCCAGGTGCCGCTTTCAAAACAATCTCTCCCTCATGTACTGAACCCAAAGGGGCATAGATATGACAGCGGAGCTAAAGCTCATTAAATATGCAAATTTTATCCAATCCTTGCCGTGGGCGTTTACTTCCAAGTCTCCAGTGCGGGACACCCATCAAAACCCAGCCTTTTGGAAAAAGAACCTCAAAACCAGTGTAGAAAATAGCCTATCACTTATTACTTAAAAAGCCAGTTCATGACAACTTTAGATGATTTTAATGCACGACGTGGAGGCAAAAATGTGCCCAATGCCCAAAGCTAAACCTTCACATCCAAAATCGTCTCGGTTACGTATGTAACCCACGTTCCCTGAAGAAGGGAATGGAGACGTACGTCAGAACTGAACCGACGAATTGGGATCTGACCTAATTCCAATTCGTCGGTTCAGTTCCGACATACACCGAACGTGACCGACTGAAAGGGAACGTCCAGTTCTGACGTATGTCGAACGTGACCGACTGAAAGGGAACGTCCAGTTCTGACGTATGTCGAACGTGACCGACTGAAAGGGAACGTCCAGTTCTGACGTATGTCGAACGTGACCGACTGAAAGGGAACGTCCAGTTCTGACGTATGTCGAACGTGACCGACTGAAAGGGAACAGTGCCTAACCTCACAAATGTGCTTCTAGAAGAATGGTCAAAAATTCTCCTAAACCTTGCGGAAAGCCTTCCCAGAGGAATCGAAGCTGTTATAGCTGCACAGTGTGGGAAACTCCATATTAAACCCTACGGATTAAGAATGGGATGTCATTAAAGTTCATTTACATGTAAAGACCCAAAACTTTTGGCAATATAGTGTATGAGCAAAAGTAATCGCAAAAGTAATAGTGATAGTAATGCTTTCCTTATAGCAAACATCACTAATTAGCTTCTTCTGAAACAAAGATAGTAATTGTGTTGGCAAATGTATCCATTTACACAGATAGTGCTCTAGCTCTGGAAATCTTGCCGTAATGTCCCTGTTGCAGGGGTCTGGGATCCATCGCTTAATTGCCAAGTCTGGACTGAAGGACTGTTATTGGTTCAGTCACTGAACAGGGCTCTCAGGTGGGCTGGTGTAAGTACAGCGTTCAGCGTGTCTGGACCTGCAGACAGATGGGTGCTACACATAAGAATATGCCTCTTGATGGAGAACTTAACTTAATGAAATTCAGTACACATCCCTTTAATGGCCTGCTGCTATCATAAACCAATGACGTTGTGTTAAGATGGAGCGTGGAACAGATTTAAAGGCAGATTTGGGATGAAGGCGTAATTCTGTCGGCGATTTAAACTGATTTAATTTAAAGTCATGAGAAGAGTTTTCGGTAGGGCTAGATAATTTGCAATTATTCACACAAAAGTGTGAAATAGATCATAAACCTTGAGTTTGTATGATTGTTTTTTTATGCGTTATGCATCGTTTATCTACAGTACTTTATATTCATATTTATATTAGGAAAAACATAAAAAAACGTGTAAACATGGCAATTGAGGGTTTTACACAATCATGCAAACAAAAGCAGTCCATTTTAGCTTAGAAGAATGGTACATATGTTAGTTCTATAGCCGCATTTAAACACACTGTAAAAATATTGTATTAGGTAACCTAAATGTGTTTCATTTGGTATTATCTAAGTCAACTAGTTTTTGTTAAACAAATCAATATAACTGATATAGATAAATATGACTAAAAAGGGCTGAGTGCCTCAGGTTGTACCATCCTAAGTATATTTGGATGTGCTTTAGATTAAAGGCCGTAATGCACTGGGTTAGTAAAGTTAATTTTCAGTAATTATAGTGTAACTATAAAGTATGTACGTACATGAACAATATGTATTTTTTTGCGGAATAAAGGGGTAACTATTAGGAAAATGTATAAATAGTTTATACTGTAAGTATTTTTAATTAAGGGTTGATTATATATATAGTTACAGCATAAATGTTAATCTGCAGGCGGATGTATGTAAATGTACACAATGTTGTCATCAAAATCTGTGATCCATTTTAATGGAAGTGAGAGAAAGTTTTTAATGCTTATATCTCCTAAATGCAAAGTTTGTTGTTGTTTTTGAGCACACCTAACCTTAAGACTAGCATAGTCATACTAAAAGCTAAATAACCAGGTAGCTGCTGGCAGAGGTGTTAGTGAGGCCTGCTGGGGGCGCTCACCCTGTGGTCCGTGTGGGTCCTAACCCTCTGTGGTCATTAAATATCCCAGGATTATTAAAAATCAACCTGGCCAAATTTGCCCATTGGCCTCTGTCCATCATGGCCTCCTAATCATCCTCATATCCTGATTGGCTTCATCACTCTGTCTCCTCTCCACCAATCAGCTGGTGTGTGGTGGCCGTTCTGGTGCAATATGGCTGCCGTCGCATCATCCAGGTGGGTGCTGCACATTGGGGATGGTTGAGGAGATTTCCTCTTCCATGTAAAGCGCTTTGAATGCCATGAAAAGTTATGAATATTAATTATTATTAGAAACAAACAAGACTAGAAGACAGAGATGCCGAGAACGCCATGAAAGCTTGAATCTTCTTTACTCATGCATGCCCTGGTGATGGATGCGAAACAATTAGTAAATTATGAGAGCATTTCTGGGTGTACTTTTTATTTTAATAAATAATAATACAGAATATTGAAAGACATGGGATTCCTCTTAAGATCCATTAGTGAAAATAACAAAAAAGAAGAAGAGGAACAAGAGGAGGAGAGGTACAAAAAGTGCCTCTTTCTGTCAGGACGTTATTATTTGTAATTTATTTTATTTTTTACCAAAATAAATACATTAATAAGAAGTGTGGTAAATCTGTTTAGAAAGTTTGGAAAGTAAATGTTTCTGAGTGATTTTGTAAGTATTTTTATTGCACTTACCCTGTAACTACATGAAACAAGATGGGAACAAACACCACTTTATTTTACAGCCCATAGATCAGAGGTGGACAAAGTACACAAGTTCTACAGTTACAAGTGAAAGTTGTAAAAACAGATTTTTACTGAAGTAAAAGTACAGAAGTATTTGTTTTCAAAAATACTTAAGTACTTAAGTAAAAAAAAAATTCTCTTTTTTCTCTTTTTCTTTTTTTGTCAACACATTTTATTGTTGTTGTATAAATGCACACTATGCCTTCATGGTTTAAGCCAGTCAGTGATGCTCCATCTGACATACCAGCATACGACTAACTTAAACTCATTTAAATACTTGTATAAAAGTTGCAAATCTCTTTACAAAGCTGCTGTCACTTTAAGGCTGAATGCACGGATCCAATACACTGATACACATCTGATATTCTCCCAACTGTTTACCTTCACTTAAGACATAATCAACTTTGTTTATGTGAATACTCAAAAAAATTTGCATTTTGACATCCATCTTCTTCCATTTTGCTATAAACTGATCAGTGTTCAAAAAATCATTGAGAAATCATTGAACTTCACATGACCCTACAAGTGTGATTCCTGATAGGCTTTCTGCAAAAACTCAAACACCTTTTAAAGAAGAAAAAAATCATCCACTGACTTTCAAAGCTGCTATATAAACCTATATAGTGCCTTGAGAGAAATGTAGTGGAGTAAAAAGTACTATATTTGTCTTTCAAATGTAGTGAAGTTAAAGTCAGAAAAAAACTATACTCAAGTAAAGTACAGATACTCAAAAAGTGTACTTAAGTACAGTACTCAATTAAATGTACTTTGTTACTGTCCACCCCTGCCGTAGATTCACACTTACGTAGTTGCAAAGTTATGGTGTCTGTTGGGGAGCATCAAAATAAAGTGTTAGCAGATATTAAGCTGACAGTTGTAAAAGTTGCACAGTTACTTAGAGTTAGAAAGTCTGTTGGGACTGATTCTACACTCTTGTCTGAAAGTACTGTATAGGTTTAGTTTTAAGGTGTTTAAAGTCCATATAAAAACAATGCTAGAAAAAAAAGAAGTTTTTTTGCAGATCTTAATTAGACATAGCTCATGTGACATTTAGCCGCAGCTTCCACTATGAAAAATGTAAACAATAAAATCATATATAACTGAAAGACTCAAGTTTGCAGTTGCAGTTTTCTTTTTAGTCATTCTTCTCTGGCAGTGGCCAGAAGCAAGTACTATAAACCCGCTCTCCTACTTTCCATTACAACAGTATCACTCCGGCCTTTTCTCAGGGTTTGCTGTGTCATTAACATTTTAGCATTTGCCTGTTGGTTTTAAATAAAATACAATCACATACAGGAAAAATATGGCAGAATAAAAGGGCAGAGCTTGTCAAGGTTGCCAGACACAGAGGGAAAAGCTCAATTAAAAAAAAAAAATTGTTTTAACTTGGCAAACAGTTCTATATGCTTATATCACTATTTAATCAGTCTCTCCGAGAGTCTCTCGACCTTTATTAGAAATTAATGTTGAAGCTATCTGCAACTCGCAATTATTTCCTGTCTGTGTTCAGTTGGTTAACCTTTCAGATTCGCTTTAAAGTCCAAATCATTGCAGGTGAAAAACTACTTTTTCTCAGAGATAAATGGCTGGAAGTCTTTCTGCAGTTCCTTTTCTTGGCCTTCTTTATACTTGTAATATTTTTTTTTTTATAGATCAGGAAGAGGGAGAGCTGTCCAGATTGGCAATATGGCAAATGTATTCATCTAAACGCTACCAAATCAAAATAAAGCTGGTCGGTCGCCTAAATATCTCTGACGATGCATGCTGGCCAAGGACCGCCGGCCACCACCAAATGCTCAACAGATGGTAAAGAGTATAAATACATCTGGAAGCATAAGACTGTGTAAGGAAATATTAGAGCAGAAATAGAAGCTGAATGGTGAAAGAAGAATATTAAAAAAAGGCATCGGGGAACAATCAGGAAGGAAGGTCACCCTGAGTTCTACAGGGGAGAAAAGTTTCATGCCGGGAAAGATAATGGAAGACTGCTGGGCTAATTTTAGAGTAATTTATGGTTTGACCTTTGGGCAAAAGAAATCTAGCATTATAATATGGAACAACACGCTTATCTGGTCCACAGTAAATTAGTTTGAAATCATTGAACATGAATATTGCATGTTTTTTTTATTTCTTGCACTTGTGAATTTATTATGCATTCCCAAACAAGACGAATGGATATTTCTCAAATTTCCAATTCTTAGCCTTAAGGTGCTGATGAAACCAAAAGAGACTTTGATAGAAAAAAGGGCTGTTGTAGAAGTTCATAGCCACACCTGAATGAAAGACTAGTTTATTGGTCTTAATTCATTGTAAAGCACTATTCGCACGGGATTAGTATCATCTAGGGACCTCTGTGATTTAGAAATGACTCCCCCACATCTGAGTTTTGAGTGGCGCATTCGCACGGGCTAAGCAAAGCCTGTGATTTTACTTGAATTTACTGACTTCTCCCGGATATGATGTCAAGACTTTGTTATAGATATAGCTGTATGAAATCATAAACAGGCATCGTTTTGGTTATTTTACAGTAGCCTAATAAATAAACGTAATTTCGTTCAGTTAGCGAACAGACGCCATGAACTGAGCTCAGACCAGCGGCAGGAGTCAGATTTCATTTATCACGAGTGAGAAGCTGATAATATACAGCGGAAGATTCAGTTTCAAAGCTAAAAAAAGCGCCTATTTAAACGAGCTTGTCATTGTACTGTACTGTTCTGTTCTGTTTTTCAGTAAGAACAGTATTGATGTTAATATTAAACACACCATTCAATCAGTTTACTCCAAAATTGAAACTCATTCTAAAGTGAAAGTATAATCCGCGCGGCTGCATGGGAATTCATAACGGTGTGCATTATGAATGCAGACTTTATTCTTCATGAAAGATAAAGATAGAAATGCTCACAGGAAGAAAAAAAGTGCAAAAATGATATACGATCCGCCTAATCCTGGCCAAATCACAGAGATGTCGATTCGCATGGGACTACTATTATCACAGGACCTTGGTGTGCGGCGAAATATGGTAGGTAATTTTGGGGGAATTTTTACTTTACAAATTACAGACATGGCCGATTCACACGGGATTAAGATCACAGAAATTCTCTGCAATTGTTACAAATCACCAGAGGTCCCTAGATAATACTAGTCCCGTGCGAATGGGGCTTAAGTCTGCTTTACACATCACATTTAGGGCCTGTTTACACCTGGCATTAAGATGAGTTTTGGTCGATCGGGTTATGAGTGAGGATTTGGTTGAGTGAGGGAGATGCATACTCGTTTACACCAGGTGTTTTAATCTGTATATTTTGTTAATCTGTTATATTTTGCGAGGGGAGGGTAGGGTAAATGCACAATTATTTTTTTTTTGGGTAACACTTTACTATACTGTTGCACTAATATTCATTAATTCATGCTTAACATTAATTAATGGCTTAGCTCTTCATGAATCATACATTAATACGTGATTATCTGTGCATTAATTAGGCATGAATTAATGCACAAGTATACTGTAAAGTATTACGCTCGACACGAAACTTGGGTCTTCAGTCGACAAAGTTTAAATGATGCCGGTCTAATGTTCCATAATGTTTACACATTAAGTCAGTAGACAGAGAGTACACTCTAAAAAAAAGGAATGCTATTTGGCACTATATGGCGAACCACTTTTGGTGCCAAATGGCACCATATGTTTAAAGGGGCTCTACAGCACCTTTGTCAAATGGTGCAATGTTGAACCCATAATAGGTGCCCTGTCGCATTTAATTTTTTCCTCAATAATGGTACTAAACGGCACCAACAGTAGTTCTTTGCTGTGTAAAGAACCTTTTAAGGTTTTTTATACAGCAGTGGTGCTATATAGCACCTTTACCACACCAAAGAACCACTGAAAAACTGCTGAAGAACCATACAGGGGCTTAACCAACATGAAAATTGAGTTTATTGAAATTAAAAATTTGAGTTGATACAATGAAGGAAATTTGTTCAATAAACAGAAACTCAAAATATGATTGTATCTGAACCACATAAAAAATTGATAAATCATGAAAATAGCACTTTTAGACATGTTTCACTGCATCATCAGAAATAAAAAAACACACAATTACCCAATATGTTTATAAAATCTTTTAATAATATTTTAATAAAGGTTGTCAAATCTCAAAAAAATGTCATTGTATTAACTACAAATTTTAATTTCAATGAACTCAAAATTTTAAGGCAACTAGGTAACTTTGTTCTATTTTTTTTTTTTTTTTTTTACAGTGCATAGATCAAAGATTGACAAAATGACAAATTTGTGGACTTTTCTGCGAAAATACTCATTATGTGTAATTAATGTGATGCAATTTATTCATTTCATTGTCATATGTATTTAACTCACTATTGGGATTGTAAATCGCATCTGCTGCTTCTTTCATGTTTTGATCATTCCTGGAAGCAATACAAAAGCAATAAAGTGCCATCCTTGCGCTGACAGATATATTTCCTGACATGTAAACATTATTCGTTAAACAGAACATTGCTTTGCAGCTGTTACTATGCGGGAGGTTGCAAGATTGGACAGGTGTGTGCTTTGCAATAACACAATGAAAGGTGTTGATTCATTGTTGCATTTTTTGTAGTGTACTCCTGAAACAAACAAAGATATACTTGTGTTGAAAACATTTCTATTGAAAAAACAGATATCATACATTGAAGTTTGAGTCGTAGACCTATATTAAATAAGGATGTGGTAGCTACTGTATATTGTGCAATCCACAACGGTGCACTAGTGCCTGGATGCACATTAACAGGTTTTTCAAAACGTCCAGACTCAATTTTTCGACATAATGGAAAGTATTGTATGAGTAATTTGAACTGCACAGAGAACTGATAAACACCTTGACCCAGATAACCTTATTGAGTTCAACAGAGAGCTGTTATTAAAGTCAATTCTGTCTCACCAACACATTTGTCGATTCTTCATCGGGAAGTAAGATGTTCTGGGTTTGTCGTCTCTCATGCAGTTCCTTACACTAATTGATGGGCTCATTGATCTTGGTGGTTTTGGAACTGAAATTCACTGTCAAACAGCATTTGTCCAAGTACTCAAGAATTAGTCCGGTTTGTTCAGTCTTAGCAGATTTCCCTCAACAGTCTATCTCTTCAAGCAAGCATATGCTGATTGAGGCCAAAACCACGAGACTGGAAAGATCGGTTCTGTCAGCAGAAGCAGTAACAGCTGATCTATGTATGTGATGCAGCATCAATGTCCCTGTAGCGCTTTGACCAGCTCTTATCACTTGTGGCTTTATCTCTATGTGCCAGACCCTCCTCTTTGCACCGGCTTCATCGTTTTGCCCTGCTGGCTAGAAATGTAAGGCCAACCACTGTGCTTTTTGACCTCTGAACTCTCCATGTGGCTATAACTGTCAAAGAAAAATCTGTAAATAAAGAAGACTTTCGGCTCAGGGAATGGTGATGGGGCAATTAGAGGACAAAAACATGCTGTAAAAGCCTTGATGTTTAACCCGTGCTGGGGAGTTACTAACGTAAAGTGCATTTTTTTGTTTTGTTTTGTGACAGTAGATCAACTGTTTTCTAAAAAGTAGTGGGTTTGTGGGTAGTGGGAATTACAAAAAGTAAGGGTTTGCACAGATCGGGCTGTGCTATATTGTGAATATTATGCACAATATGTATGCAGCAGAGTATATTAACAATTTAGCACAGCATTAAGTGTCTTGTCGCTTTTATAAAAAGGATAATACACAATAAATTTGCTGTTTGCTGTGTATAATAGATGATAGCCCTTACATTCAACTACACTGTAAAAAATAAAACGGAAAATGTACTGGTCATTTTCTGCCAGTACATTATCCAGTAATTTTACGGACATTTCCGTTGACCCTTAAAACATAAACTAATGCAATGTGTAATTCAAAATACTGGTAAAACACCTGTAAAAAAAAAAAAAAAAAAAAAAAAAAAAAATACAAAAACAACAATCAATAATGCAATATAATATCAACAAAGCAATATAATGCCATTTTTATACAAGATACTGTGATTCTTAAGTGTCGAAATTAAAACTTTGTAATATACTTTAATTAAAAATTCTCATTAGTATTGTAAGAAAACACTCATTTTACCAGGTCAAAAACAGCTCTGTTTTCACCAAGGCATTTTGGTGCATATGGCTTTAAATGACAAATGAACCCGCCCCTCTGTTCTGAGGGGCGCGTTGCCCGTGACTACAGTAGAGGCGAAAGACTTGAGTCTCTGAGGAGATCTGTGCAACTGTGTCCATCTAAACCGGAGTCGGATACGGGACCGGGACAAGACTAGCCTGGATGCCAGCCAAACTCAGCCCCGCCCACAATTTTTTAGGTCGGGCAGTTCGGTCTGGCCTCGCTCCATATCAGAGGAGTAATTATCTCCGAACAGAAACTGTTTGGACCAATGAAATCATCAGGGCGGGCTTTAGACGATGACGGACAGATGATAAACAGTAACGTAATCATGCACGTCATCAAAGGGGCTTGGATTATATTTGTTCAAATCTTAAACGGAAAGCTTGTTTGTATATACATTCATAAATGTGACTCATATAATACATTTAACGTCAAATAATCTAAAAAACAAAACAAAAACACACACAACATTCCTCGGGCTATATGTTCACAGCTGCTGAGCGCGAATTCCAGCGGAACGCTTCAGTTAGTCACAAAGTGCAAAATGTGATGTGTAAGTTAGCTAACAGGTCATTAGATCTTCCTAATCAAAGATCTCAGGATAATTTAATGAATAGAAAGTTCAAAAGAACAGCATTGATCAGAAATATAAAGCTTTAGCAACATTATAAATGTCTATACTGTCACTTGAACAATTTGATGCATCCTTGCTGAATAAATTGTGCATTACTTTAAGTTTTTCTCAAAAAGAATAATAATAATACAATAAAAAAAGTTCTATTCATCAAATAATCCTAAAAAGATGTTTTACACAACTGCTTTCAACATTGATAATAATCATAAATGCTTCTTGAGCAGTGAATCCTCATATGAGAGTGATTAGTGAAGGATCATGTGACTGAAGACTGGAGTAATGATGATAAATTCATCTTTAATCACAGGAATAAATTGTATATATATATAATATATAAATAAATATATATAAATTATTATATATATATAATTAAATGGCTGACAACGATTTTGGACCACTATAGGTTGGCCTGTATGTTTGGTACGATAGGGTGCCCAAGCTCATATTCTTTCATAGGGCACAAAATTGCTAGCTATGCCACTGCATGTCGGCGTTTTTTGTTTTGATCTTTGTGATTTTGCCCGCTGTCAATTCTCAAATCACCAGGAGTTTCATTTGTTTCATATCAAAAGTAACCTGCTCTGTCCTGTCTGTCAAAGCTTTGTTAGTGTCCTCTTTGCTCCACAATGTATTTTTCACTGTGTGAGAACATGATGTGTGGTGTGAGAGCGCCATGGCTTGTCAGACGCAGTAACTAAAGGGTGCGGGTTTTTGCAAATAGTACATTTATCCAATAGTATTTCAACATCCCAGGATGCCAGTTTGCAGAAAACAAACATCAGCTCATCAACTTACATAAAATCTCCTCTCCTTCCATTATCAATTGCCCTTTTTCCTGTTGTGTGTCCTCAATCTGGCAACCCGCATGAGCTCTAAGTCTGAGGATGACTATAGGCAGGGGAAACTTTTGCAGTACCCATTTCAACCACTAGCTCACTAGTCAATGTTACATAATGCACCTTTAATAGTTGGTCATGTATTTTAGCACAACAGCAAACTGCATCCGGAACATAACTATCTACTTTACAATGTGGAACATGGCATTCTGTGGACTATAAATCACAGAGCGCAGGGCATGAATTCCAGAGAGGATACAATAGCTTGAAGCAAAGCAATATTCATCTGATACACCAGCATTATCTTTATGTTTTGTTCTCTCTCTCTGTCTGAAAAACCAGCATTAGCATTGTGGGTCAAATTCACCAAGCTGTGTAATGGACGGCAGCATAAAAGGTAAAATATAAATAAATAAAAGTATCATGCATTATATTACGCCCTTGTTCCCCATATTAGTCTTTTTTCCTGGAGGCCTTTTAGATAACACATGCAGGAAAAGCCTCTTTTCAAAACATCTTTATTATTTCTCTCTGAATGAATAGACTCTCATTTTCTACATTATAATGTTTGTCTGTAATATCTCATTTTTGTTATAATTGAGCCCTGCTAAGCTCCACCCCGCTTGGTTACTGTTGGCCACCCAGACTAACTTTACAGAACGTGCAATGAAAATCTCCAGTTTTTTTATTTTTGAATACATTTACAAATATTTCAGACAAACTTCTTTCATGTCATTATGGGGTATGGTTTGTAGAATTGAGAAAAAAAATGAATTTAATACATTTTGGAATAAGGCTGTAACACAATAAAATGTGGAAAAAGTTAAGTGCTAAATAAACATTTTAAACAAAAAGCTGAGACATGTGTTTTATACTGTATGTCCGGATGGAATTCAGAACGGTCATTACAACACAGATAGAGTAATGGAGTCCATCAACTCCACCAAAGCTTCAAAGTCATTTCCTCTTCATGGGTTTAGCATTTCATTCAGTAACATTAAGCACTTCTGATTTATATGCTGTTTATACATGTTATTTTACATTTTGTTAAAGAATCTTATATCACTTGTTTCTGCTTCTTCTTCACCTGTGTTTTGATTTAGAGATTCTTTACTCTTTCTTAAGATTTTTAATAGTGCTTCCGACTGTATAACAATGAAAAAACAGATAGCTGGAAAATTCAGTAAGTGGCGGGGAAAGAGTCAAGCAAATTTGAAGTAAATCCCTAGCAGCAGACTAGCCTACAGAAAAATTCAGATACTCCAAATTATGAACTTTTATACATTTTTATACATTTATAAGACAAAAGTATTTTATAGGCTAGTCAATCAAAATAGTAAACACAACTACAAGCCAGGTATACTTAAAATACTTAATTTTACTTTTAAGTATATCTTGTTTAAAAGATTGAGTAAAAGTATATGAGACAGTATTTCTGTCAGTATAAGTCAAGTGTACTTAAGTGCAATTTTAGGTTTATTTCTGAGAAAATTATATTTCTGTGAAATATATATAAAGTAGACTTAAAGTGTACTTTCTTAATTTTAGTTTAAAATAAGTATACTAATAGCACACTTCAATAAAATTATTTTTCATAAGGGCAATCTATAGTGTCTCATGGACATCTAATGGCTTGGCAGCAGAATACAGCGTTTTTAGTCATGTTCACGGATACATGTGAATGGGGATCGTTGACAAAAGTCACGTGAGATGAGACAATGCCTCCTTGAAGCTATGATTGGCTCATTACCCTGTCAATGCAATCAGTCAACAATGTGTTTATTCACAGATCATACCGATGCCTATGCCTATGTGCCTGCAAACACCATGACCTTATTATGGAGGATTTGTTGACTTCTTGACTAATGGTCCAGAGAGAGAATGGGGTAGTAAACAATTGTCACATAATTGCTAATCTAAATCAATTTATTGTACTTATTACAGCAGTCATTGTAAATATTTTCAAAGAAATTATATATAACTTTGATATGATTTGAATTAATACATGTTAAAATAAATTTCAATATAAATATTTTAGCATTGTTTGCTTGTTGACAACATGCTGTGACCAAGTGACACAAATAATCACAGCTGTGATATTTGAGAAAAAAAACACTACAACAGCTCAAAACTCAAGACATTTGACTGGGTTAGGTTGTCTGTTTTCGCTCCGTGCTAAGTAGTCCGAACAAATCCACAGCAAAATGAACCACTCTTCGCCTTCCTTCTTGCAACACAAAACTACTGGAAATCCGTCAAATGAATGATTCAATGATACACAGAGACATTCATGTTTTGTTCATGAATAAATAAGGCTGTGTTCGAAATCACCCCCTAAATCTTCATTCACTATTCCCTAAATTAATCCACTAGTTCACTTGAAGGAGTGATAGAAACGAGTGAGTGAATTCAGACTCTGAATGCACTGCTTTTGCATAGTTTGTTCTTGCTGAACGCTTCTCCAGAGAGGAATCCTTTTTTTTTATTTTTATGTTTGGCATGTTTGTGTGCTGCGCATCCCTGTGTGTGTAATAAGCAGTGTGTACATGTGTTGTGCACCTGCCTGTAGGCGCATATTACTAACGTGCCCTTTAAAAAAAAAAACTTCGCAATTGACTTTAGACCAGGTTTTTGTTGGTTAACCCTTAAATGCATACCTCAGGTCGTTAGCGACTCAAGACGTCATTCACTGCCCTCCTCCTCATTCATTTATAAAGTTAGACATCAACCTTCTTAGTATTCTCAATCAATCCATTTTAAACAATATAACAAGATAAAAATAATACAATTATAATTGAATGCCTGTTTTTCCACTATTTTTTTGTCAAAATTGTATAGGGTCGCAAACGACCCGAGGTGTGTACGATACGTATATATTTTTTGCACAATGAAAAAATAATCTATAATGACAAAATAGGGTACAATTCACCTTTATTCCACAAGGTGGCAATGTCTGATATGCAATGATGAAGTGACGTTTCACTCATAAGCTGTGTCTCATTTCAGAAGGCTGCGTCCTCCGGAGGTCGCATTCGAAGGCTGCATACGTCATAAGGCTGTCTCATTTAAAAAAAGTGAGTAGGACACTCCAAATGCGATCTTCGGATGCGTCCTTCTTTCACAGGAATTCCGAGTGTGCATGAGGTGTAGCCTTCACGGCTGGAGATAACCCACAATTCTTTGCGTCGCCGTTAACAACCGTCATCATTTTTTTAAATATTATACACAAACAGATAGTTGTGGTAAACAAGATTACAACTGTTCAGTGCTTTTTTTTAAAAAAACGTTTAGAACAGTACATTGCTGTCAAGAAAAGAAACATTTCATAGTCATTTTCGAGTTATAAATCATTTTCATTCATATAACTGACGTGAGAGCGCAACAAGGCTGAACGTGTTGGCATAGCAACGTGATACTTCCTGCCTGTGTGTCCTACGAAGGACGTCTCGTTTAATTCTGATTGAGGACACTCCGTGCATCCTACACAGGATGTGTCCTCAAGAGGACGCAGCCTTCAAAATTTTACGAAATGAGACGCAGCAATAGCTACCTCTGACAGAAAACGAAACAATAATAATTATAATCTTATAAATAAATAATTACTAAACACACTCAAATATTAGTCTCACTGTCTCTTGATGATGGATGTGGTCAAGAAGCTGTCAGTTATCAAATTATTGATTTTAAAGACGTTGAAAATGAGTTGGAGAATTTGTCTGAGATCACAAATATGAGGCAGATGCTGAATGTACTGGTAAACAAGCTCTGATGAGGACTATGGTGATGGTGTTAAACATCTGCTCAAACCGAACCCTTCTAAGCTCCAAAAGGTAACGAAATATGTTTTATTTTATTCTTCTGTAATTGTTACTCTAACATCAGGAGTTTTATATATTATCACGACAGGTAGAGGTCTATCCATGTTAAATATAGATCCGGGTCGCTAACGACCCGAATATGTAGGAATGTTTGGCGAAACAGTCATGCATTTAAGTGTTAATTGCGCAGTCATTTTCAGGTGACTTAAAATAGCAACACCCCAACAATGCGCCTGAACACAGACCAGCATGTCCATGCGCCCATCAGATGGGCATGAGTGCATTTGCTATTTAAACAGCATGTTGCTGGACATGAAAATAATTGAGGTGGGCTTAAACTAGCAAAAAATAAATAAATAGGTGTAATAAATATATTATGTGGCTTTTTTGATGTACTTACATCCAAAAAAAACATTGTACAATGTACTTATTCTGTTCATATTGTATTGCAAAACACTTTTGCTGATACTGAGGTAAGATATGTGTAAAGTTAGGGACAGGTGTGGGTAAGTTTAAGGGTACGGTAAGGTGTAATATAAAGTGGGTCCAAAAAAAACACCTGGCATGTCGAGTGTATGATATGAAGTCTCAAGTGTTGAAAAAAAATAATTTGACAAATAATGAATCAGTGTTTTTGAATGAATTTGTTGAGTGAATGATTTATTTGCCGCCACCTACTGGCGTGATGATATAACCAACAGAATACAAAACTAATCTTACTATTTCTGCTGTATCTTTATAATCCCAGAAAGGACAAGAACTTAGTAGACATAAAGTATGTTAGAAAAGAGTCTATCTGTTAAATATGCTGGATGCATGCTAAAAGGGAGATTGACTGTAAAGTTTTTACCGATTTAAATGTAAAATTTGCACCACTGCTACCAGCCGAGTTTATGTGCTCAGAGTTCAGTGCTTTTTGCACTGCGGCCGGGGAAAGTCTCTAAGCGTTCAAATCAAAGGCTCATCACTTGTTAAAGAGATCAAGCAATGTTTGTCCATTAATGTTTAATGCACACTTAAGTGCAGGAAATGGAGAGCCCCTCGTTTTTTTCATCAGAAGATTTGTTTAATCTGGCGTTCGTCTAATAAAATCTCTTTGATCCCACTTTCTCCTCTAATCAGGATGTGCTCCCTCTCGCTCAATGTATGAAGTCGGACCGACCCTTTCCCCTCCTGGTTCGTAGTTTCTGATTTGATTTCTGTTGACATTACGATACTGAAACCAAGTGTCTTGCATACACTAATTGGCCCAGGTGGAATAATACGGCATCTGATTTCTATGCTAGTTTTCACGTAGCTGCAACTTTTCAGGGTCGAGTTTCAC
Organism: Pseudorasbora parva; assembly: GCF_024679245.1. Classification (NCBI taxonomy): domain Eukaryota; kingdom Metazoa; phylum Chordata; class Actinopteri; order Cypriniformes; family Gobionidae; genus Pseudorasbora; species Pseudorasbora parva. The sequence continues at coordinate 7,271,655 of NC_090183.1, forward strand.
ATTTACAACACTTGAATTTTTTTTCCTATTTTCCCCTCCACATTTCTCTCTTTCTCCCTTCAGCTCTGCTGTCATTCACCTTCAAGGCCGTTGGATTCCTCCGAATCTATTGAATTACTTGAATAATTGTATGGTTGAAAAGGTGGAAATGGCACAATAGAGCCGAGGTTTAGAGGTTATGCGTCTTATGTGTGTGGGAAGATCAGCCTTTCTGTATCTTTCAGCACAAACATTGGTGCATTGAAACTGTTAATGACTTTACAATCATGACCACAAAAAAGAAGTAATACAATATGGAACCAGCTTAAAAGAAATCAAAATAAGCTAATCTTCTGTCGGTTTAATCAAATAGGGGGATCAAGAAAAGCGACAAAATAAGAACGTTCGCAATTTTAACATAGAGGAGAATCTGGGGCTTGTTTCATAAGTTGCCACAGTGGCTGTATCTCTGTAACTAAATGAGTTTTAGTGAAAACTCCGGTAACACTTTACAATACAGGTGCAGTAATATGCATTGATTCATGCTTAACTAATGCACAGATAATCATGAGTTAATGTATTACTAATGGTGAAGTAACCCATTTATTAATGATTACTGCATCAGCAACTAATGAAGCTTCATCATGATTACTAGATTAAGTAATCATTAAATTGTTACAGTTTTTCTCGATTGCTTAAACACATTTCTTGAAACTATGCCTCATATTCTCAAAACTATAAACACAAATCCATAACGTCTCACCCAGTTTCCCAAACAACCTATTTTCAGGTCAAAATGATGCTCTAAACTCAAAACCATTCACTCTTGCTGAAAAACCAAACTTTGCCCTCAGACAAGACACACAAGCCCTCAAAATCACACACACTACAACATAGTCTAACACACTGGTGCAATAAATTCAAAACAACATTTCCAAAACTGGTAAGTTATGTTACTTGTGGTTCCCCTCCTCACAAACCTTTTCACATGATGAACAAAAGACACAACCAATGGATACATTGGCACATTTTTATTCATTCATTCATACTACACGGTACAAAAAAATAAAATAAAAAATAAATAAAAATAAATTTGTATTCCGCCTCAGCCTCCCGTCTTTGGTCTGGGTCAGGCCAGAGAATCTCATCCACATCACAGGCTATATTAGCCCTAGCCTGGCAGCGGGGGTGAAATCCTCTTGCATGCCTGATCCACCCCTGGCACGCATCTACTGACACATGGCTTTGACGAGGTGAACAAGCATATAAGGTTCTCGATCATACACTTTCCACTAGTGCTGTAGTCAAGACCACCTAAACCGAGACCAAGACCAAGACTTTGAAGGGCCGAGACCAAGAGCAAGACCAAGACTTTGAAGGGCCAAGACCGAGTCAAGATCAAGACCAGTGCATGTCCCCACACTTACAGTATGATAAAATGTGGAATATGCATATGATTGGCACTTCTCTCGTATAATCAACTAAACTGGCTCTAATTTCATCCGAGACTGCTTGTCTTCCTCCTCCTCCTCCTCCTCCTCCTCCTTCACCACATCCTCTTCCTCTCCCTCCTCCTTCACCATGTCCTCTTCCTCCTCCTTCACCACGTCCTCTTCCTCTCCCTCCTCCTTCACCATGTCCTCTTCCTCCTCCTTCACCACCCACGTCCTCTTCCTCTCCCTCCTCCTTCACCACGTCCTCTTCCTCTCCCTCCTCCTTCACCATGTCCTCTTCCTCTCCCTCCTCCTTCACCACGTCCTCTTCCTCCTCCTTCACCACCCACGTCCTCTTCCTCTCCCTCCTTGAACTCTTCCTTCATTTCTTTGTGGATCCATTGCTCCAAAGCTCAACTGAACTGACTCTGGCACTATCTTGAAAGTTCTGATTGATGTGTGTTAAATTTTGACTCTTAGTGTTTTCACCTGGGTAATTGTGTGCTAACTGAGCTGAAACTATGCTGACTTGAGTGAACAATATTGAATGCTAGTGCTTTCTAAATGACCACATGGTCTAGGCAATGAGAAATTAAGGGATTTGTGTGTAGAGTTTTGCAGTGACAGTTCAACAAATCTGACTCATGTGTCAAAACAGGGAATAGTGTTTATAGTTTAGTGAAATGGGTGTGCTTTTTGATAAATGGCGTTATGGTTTTGAAATTTTAGTTCAAAAGCCTGGTTATAGTGTTTAAGCAATCGAGAAAAACTGTATTAGTTAAATGTGTCATAATGTATTAATTCCTTAATAACATATTATATTAACTAATAATGTAAATTAATGTGTTAATTACCACAAGGGGTCAAAGCAATGCATTTCATCTTCCAGTTGTCTGCTTTAATTAATCATTAGCTAATGATTTATAAAGGTATCATTATATGACTACTTGTTGGGGCACACGACTATTAACTAATTGATTAACTAATATGTAATTGTGGTTATGGGTTTTTAATAATTTTGAATTAGTTAATAGTCATGTGCCCCAACAAGTAAAGTCATATCATAATGATACCTTTATAAATCATTAGCTAATGATTAATTAAAGCAGACAACTGGAAGTTGAAATGCATGGCTTTGACCCATTGTGGTAATTAACACATTCCTTTAAATTATTAATTAATATAATATGTTATTAAGGAATTAATAGTGAAAAATGTGTATAGATTTAAGTGGCTCGTCACTCTATAAGCCAAGTTGCCGGCTCAGGGAGCTGACCCACCAGAGACGGTCAGATTAGAGACCACAGGAAGATTCAAGTGTTTCCGGGAATAACTCATTTATTATGCGGTATATGCCATAAAGCAGTCGAAATTTGTAGTTATTTTTGTTCTCAGGTTACTACCCAAAACCCGAAGTTTAAAAGTACAATAAAAAACTATACAGACCCTGTCTGGCTATGGCAGAAGTGTCCTTCAACCTATTGTAAGTCGATGTATCATCACAAGAGTCTTGAAAATATATTATGGAGGTTGAAAAGTGACCTGGTGCTGCTTTAAAGGTGGGGTAAGTGCTTTCTGCTAACCGTTGTTGATATTTCAAATCACCAAAACAAACACGCCCCTACCCCCAAAAAGGGTCTCAGCCCTATTTTGATAAATCCGCCCCACACATACGTAACCCTTACGAAAGGAACATATATTTACCAATATATTACTTGAAATATATTTTAATATATTGTAAATATATGGAATGATATATTGATGGTATTATAAAATATATTATATATATATTGCAAAATATACAAATGATTGCCGCTTTCAATATATTGCAATATATTGAAAAATATACATATTAATTCCCATATATGTGAATATATTGCCTAATGTATTGCATGAAATTTTCCAATATACTGCAATATATTTTTGTTTCGCAAGGGAACCCATGCAACGACTATGGCAGAATCTGTGTGTAACTAATCCAGGTTGAATATTCAATGAAAAAGTCAGCCCTTCCATCACAAAAACACAAACCGTTCTCATGAACAACTCGATAGTACAAAGGCCTCGACAGTCAGAACAGAACAGCTAATATTCTCCATATATATATATATATATATATATATATATATATATATATATATATATGTTAGATATTCTGAGCTGAATTAACAGGGTTATGCATGAAATGCTTAATTATTTTGAATTTAAGTCGAAAGTATGTGAAGAATGTTCTTAAATCATAATATTATTCTAGTAATTTAAAGTAAAAAGAAAATGCAATATATGTATTTATTATATTTAATCAACCCGATCACACATAAATGCGTATAAATAGTAAGAGTGTGCAATGTTATGGAATGTATACGCCAAAACTCATTTTTCGCGTGCATATGATACGCACTTTATGACGTATATATGACACGCTATTGGGTAGGTTTAATGTAGTGGGGTGGGGGGTTCGTATGATTAATACGCCATAAACTGCGTATCATATGCACGCGAAAAACAGCGTATCATATGCACGCCAAAATGAGTTTTGGCGTATATATTCCACGACATTGCACACTCGTACTATTTATACGCATTTTCGTGAGAATAGCCTGATTTAATACTGTTATTAATCTAGTAATTTAAAGTTAAATAAAAAATAATAATAATACAAAAATATTGCATTACAAATAGAAAATATAAACAAAATGAAGCTATATAAGCTTTCTGGAAAAAAAATAAATATATGTTGTACATGGCTTCGGGATTAATGAAAAGTTCAGATAGATAAACATGGCAACAAAAAGATCAACATCTGTATCGCTATACATAAATCAACTAAAAATACCCTGAGACATATTCATTGGAGTAAAACGTGTGACAACTAGCCCTGCTGTCCCCTTCATTTTTCTGCCATTATCTTTCACCTTTATTATCAGTTCTTCTTCGTTCTTGTACCACAGCAGTAAACATCTGAACTGATGTTCAAAACTGAATGAATTAAGTTGTTGTTGTTGTTTTGGTTCATTAGTGATGGAAGTGATTATGATACAAGCTGAGATGAGCAGAGAATACAGGGGAGCAGGAAGAAATCATTTAATTAACAACGATAATAATGATCATTATCATTTTAATGATATTCATGCAAGCAAGTGTCTCATTTTACAAAATACAATGTCCTCATTTATACTGGAAATGATATACAAAGCATGTTTAAGATGCTGTTTTTTCAAATAGATCTAACAATTTCAAGCACAGTTGCAAATACATTGTTGGAAGCTCTTTGTTACTGTTGCCATTTAATCATAGAACAACAAATAATAATAATGTTTGAAATACTGCTGTTATATCCTATTAACAATGCATGTGATTATTAGTTTTGACATTAAACACTTTTGAAGTCCCAAAACATACTTTATTGTATAATGTACTGTATATAGTTTTATGGTACAAACAATATTATAACATACAGCAACACAATTATTCAGAACTTTTTTTCAGAAATATTATGTTTGTCAGGATGATCTGACATCAAACTGATCTCAGTACTAATGCTGAAATACACTCACTATATTGTAAAAAAACAAAAACAAAAAAACAAAAAACATATATACATATATATAACATATATATATATATATATATATATATATATATATATATATATATATATATATATATATATATATATATATATATATATATATATATATATATATATATATATATATATTCTTGAAGCACATTTGTGAGGTCAGGCAGCATTAAATTGTCCACAAGGTTGTGGTATGCTAAAGCATTGAGAGTTCCTTTGACTGGAACTAAGGGGCCAAGCCCAACCCCTGAAAGCAACCACACACCATAATCCCCCATCCACCAAACTTTACACTTGGCACAATGCAGTAAGGCAAGTACTGTTCTCCTGGCGACCACCAAACCCAGACTCGTTCATTGGATTGCCAGACAGAGAAGCATGATTCGTCACTCCAGAGAACACGTCTTAACTGCTTTAGAGTCCAGTGGCAGTGTGCTTTACACCACTACACCTGACGCTTTCCATTTCCAGTTGCTATTGTTCCCAATTGTTTCCATTTTGTCATAATACCACTTACAGTTGACAATGGAATATGTATTAGTGAAGACATTTTATTAATGGACGTATTGCACAGGTGACAACCAATCATGGTACCAGCCTTGAATTCACTGAGCTCCTGAGAGACACCTATACTTATACACATTTCTGTAGATTGCTTAATACATATTGATGATGTCATTGTAAATATATTATACACAAGAACGACTAGGGCTAGTTTCCATAATGGCTGCTGTACGATACATATTGTCAACCGACAAATCTTTATCCATTCATGACAACTCATTGTATTGGTTTATGTTGTCACAAAAGATCAATGTTTGACAATCTTTTTTTTTTTTTTTTTTGGATAATAATGGTGTACATTTGTATACCACTTTTGAAGACAAAACTTCAGGGTTTGAAGCAGAGATTGACTTTCATAAAGAATCTTACCTTGAGAAATATTCACTGGTGAATGACAAAAGCCCCAGTCTCTCATACTGTATGTCATAAACTTTAATATTCTATTATCTCAATACTCAATATGTATTTTTAGACTATCTATAATCTACAGGCAATATGAGATTTATAAAACACTCCCCTGGTCCATTAATGAGGTTGGTGCGTCCTCAGACACATTAAATGTCTTTTAATCAGACTGTAATTAAGGGATATGCATTAATAAAGCACTTTGGAAAATCATCCACCCAGAGATCTGGTAGGTTGTCGTGTGCAAGCACAAACCTCAATATCCAAATATCAAAGATAGCGCCTTGAAACAAACGAATGTAACCTTTCTCGCATTAATGATGAAGTAATGTCTCTAGAGACAAGATCAAGACTAATATCTACATACTACAGCATATTCCATACTCCAGAATGAAAGTGTGACATAAACCATTGTGTGAAACTACGACTCAAGGGGCAAAACTCAAGTTTTTCCTTTCTATGTTCCTAGTCAAGACAGTATTTGGCACCAGAAACATCAATATTAGTTTTAATTATTGTCTTATAAAATTAATTAATGAGCATATTAGAGGATTCCCAGAGGCACTGATTAAGGAATGGTTGAGTGGATAGGAAAAGCCTTTGTTCCACTTACTCCATACAAGTCCTCCTTTAAGAAGTCCTCAGAATAATTGTATCTCATACTGCATAAGAAGTTTTAGAAGTAAGTTACATTTAAGAAGGTTTGAGGGATGCTTGCCTGTGCAATGCTCACCACCACTAGTGTTGCTGTTAGGGATCTGTACGGAGGCCAAAAACTTCAGAAAAGCATGAATAGTTAATTACCAAATAATGAAACAAATATTCATGTATTATACATCTAGAATTTAGTTGTGCTTTGGCTGATCAGATCACAAAGGGACAATGACAGTCAAACAAACGGTTTGTTTTTGTAGTCTAAACGCTCATGTGGTCGAATGTGTTCAAACAACCAAGAAATCAGGACAGAAGTGGTTGAAAGTGGACAAAAGAGACGTTTTTCAACACCTGGTGTAAACAGGAACGTCTCCTCTTGTGATTTGACCACAACGCATCTTAATACCAGGTGTAAAAAGGGGGCAAAATGTATACGGTTTGGGTTTCAGCTTCACATTAGTTTATTGTGTTGTAGGCTCCTTCTACTGTCACAGTATCAGTAACAATACTATATCATTATATATACATTATAAGTACATTATATACTCACTTATTTGAATGTCTATGCCAACGTTTTAAATGTTGAGATGATAACGTGTGTAACATTTGTCATATCTTAGTAGTTTTACACCAGCGTCTCCTGACCATAAATTTAGCTTGGGCAGATTCTCGGTTACATTGTAGACCATATGACTAAACTGATTAACTGCTAGTTGCCTAAGTTGTATATTCAAATGACTGAACACATGTCGAATACTCTGCCATAAGAGGTTTGGTGCATAATTCAACCTGAGGGTAATTCAACTCAAGGGAGGCTATAATGTTGTTTTGGCAAGCTTTACATATATACACAGAATGCTATCCTGTGGTGCATTCCATTTGTCCTCGGATGTGGGAAATTCCGAGGCCCAAATAGGAAATTTAAACTAGAGCACTCCCTGAAGTAGGATTTGCAACTGGGAAACTGAAAGAGCAAGCACAACAAAGGTTTGGCAGGATGCACTCATTAGTTTTTCTAAGTATACTGGAACATGGTCACCTCGGTTGTGAAGTCATTCCCAGCCCCTGTATCCCTCTTCTGAGGTAAATGGAACGCAGTATTCTGCCTATAGGCTCTCAATTAGGGCATGCTGTATTTCCATTTTACATTGGAAAAATGTGGAACGCTGTTGAGCTCGGGAGGTCAGCGGCACCCTCTGTACTTTCATTACATAGCCAACCTATCTGCCCATGCAGACAAGCTGCGGCTGCTACACACACATTTAATAAAGCATATTAAGACTTTTTTTTGTTTACAAACCATTCACTGATTCAGTGACTGATCTGTGCCGAATTATGGAACAAAAATAACAGAATAAACCATTTACAATTGTTACACCCCGTCTAGGGGAAAAGGGTGCAACATGAAATCTCTGAAACCGGTGTGTTGGAATAAACATGAATTTATTGATTTTAATTGGGACCTAAGATTCAAGAGCTGACTGGGCCAAAATAACAAACAAAACGTCCTTATTTTAAACCTCTTTCTTAAACCCTAAACCAAAAATAAAAGAAAAAGAAAGTACAGTATATAAACCTAACTCCCTAACCAAAACAGAGATCAAACTATTTTACAATAAACAAAAATGGCGTCAGACTCCCTACTTTCCCAAATACTCAGTATTTACAATATTTGTACAACCAGGCAAACAAACTGAAAAGGGCAGTCGAAATCAGTGTCAGAAAACAGGCAAAGGGTCAGATATACCAATTACTTTCCACTGATACAAACAGTGTCAGATTTAAACAAACAAACAATACTCACAGTTTCTAATATTCCTAAAACAGTCAAACTTTTATAACACACAAACAAACTCAGCATACACAGGTCAAAACTCTCTCTCAAAACACAAGATCTCTCAATCAATCAATCTCCCTACAGGAAGTGATGACAAGCTTTTTAAAAGACTGTGGACCAATCAGGACATGACAGCAATCAGCCTGCAGGAACCAATCAGATGAACTTCCTGGTCAGACAGAGAGACTCACAAAACAGAGAGGTCACAAAATACAAAACATAGGGTTGTAACACAATGTAACCAGCAGAAAGGGTCAAAATTCCCAGCACTTGTTTTATACTTGTACATGTTGCACTTGTTAGGCCCCGTCGGTTGAAATCATTACAAAGGAACGAATCAAAACCACCCCCAAGTTTCTATTATATTCTAATAAGATGTGGTTCTGGCCATGCCTTCTGTGTTTGTCTATCTATGTTTTTTACCCATTTTCTGCTTTACCAAGTTACTTAGAATAACAGTAATGGCACACCTCTTATTAAAAAGTCACATAATTGAGCCATCATCTTAGATCTCTGGAGCACAAGCAGTGTGGGACGAGTTGCACTCTTGAGTTTAATACTCAGAGTTAGGGATTTGTTCAAATCACTAAGCATATGTATGAGCTTTAATAATAACGATGCTTGCCTCAGCAAACACATCTGATAATTATCCGCACACATCCGGTTCTAGAATTGAAACAAATCTTTATTTTCCAGCCCGTGCTCAAGTTTAAAATGCATTCTCATTGGTGAGTATTTCACTGAGCATGTGAGAGATTGTGTGTGGTTTTGGTAGCGTGCGTTTCTTCAGTCCTGATGGGTGAAACTGTTTGTGTTGCCTTGAGAAGATAATCTTGCTTTATTAAAGTGAAGTGATGCATGTAATGAAATATAGTGTTGACAAAAAGCAGAGGTTTGGGGAGATTATGAAATTTCTTCTTGATTGCAAACGGCTCACTGTCATGTTGACTGTTGTATGGGTGGGGGCTAATTATGTGGTGTGCCTCCAGTGCCTGCCTTGTCAGCAACAGAACAAGCCGTTGCACTCCACTCCTCCTCAGGCCACCTTCAGGTCCTGGCCAGCCTTTCATACCGCTGAAGATCACTTTCAATGTCTTCCCCCTGATGGAAGACTGGCATCTTCGGTTCCACCACTGCATCAGCTGACTTGGTGCAGGAATATTCATGGAGTCTTGGTGACATGCTGGTACTTCTCGTGTGGATACTCTCTTTGCTGCTGGCATTGGTAGCGCCATCTATAAGCTATCCATGTCGATCAAGGTCTCAGCAGGCTGGAGAGACTGCAAAATGGACTCACGTAGACCCTGGAGCTCCCGTAGATATCTCTCTTCCCTCTGCTGTTGCGCATCAAGGACCTCACGCATTAGGGGCACCTTTCCTTCGTCAGATGTCGCACCTGAAGTAATTGGCTTGGACTGTAGTGGACATTAATAAAGGTTTGGGAAGAAAGGAGACGCTGGACATTGATGAAGGTTTAGGAGACTTGCAGCTACCTCCTCATCCTCTGCACTCTGTAATTTCATGCTTATTATGAAATTAAAGGACAACTCCGGCAAATTTTTTAAGTTTATCTTGATCGTTATATCTTTGTGAGTACAGTCTATAGATAAAACCCCGAACCGGATTGGTCCTTGCAACACAGAGTTATTACAGTTAATGCCCAGAGCCCCCCCTCAGCTAAAACGACGCTTTGGGGGCATAAACGTAACGGGTGTCTTTGTGCCTCTTAACAGACATAAAATGCAATTAAAATGTCCGTCCAACATGAACAGGTCCTTCACACACAACGAGATGCGTTTAGCCACTTTTAAATTCACCTGTTTTAGCCGGCTAGCTGTGTCTCGCGCTGAAGTCCCGTTAGGAACGAGTCCAAGTAGCTTAATTCTTTGCAAAATAAGATATCCATAATATCCATAAACATTTTAGTGGCTATATACATGTTGTAACTAGTTATGGTCACGTGGATGACACACATTTGAATCTGGATTGCAACCTTTGCTTGCCTGTTTTCAGGGATCAATAAAAATTATTCTTACTGTGCTCTATCACAAAAAATTTATACACACCACAAATATTATATACATTTTATTTTCACAAATTTCCGATTTGATATGTGATGGGAATTCAAACTACTTTCTGCACGCTCCCACATTATTGCTACTGTTAACAACCCAACGTCTTCCATCATTTTGTCTAGCCCAACCAGACGTCAGTAGGCGGAGTTAGAGTAAACAGCCTCTGTACAATGCCTCTGAACAATAATCCGTTATTGTTTTGAAAAAAATTTATGGGCTGTGCTGTAAGATTACAAGTCACACTCATAATTTCAACATGCTATATGTGTTAGCCTGATTCACATATTTAAGATTTAGCGAATGCTTACAGTTCACATTTTTGCCAGCATGGGAAACGTACCTATGACCATGTTGCTAGAATCTTGCTCCACCAGTTGAGCTATGGAAATGAAAGCTTTAGCTTAAGTTCTGCCAGGAAGATTCAATATTATGTCACGCGTCACTTTCAGACCTAACCAATCATGTCCTAATCTATAGAGTATAAAAGATGGTCACTTACAGATGTCTGAGTTCGCAGATGCTGACGCCGAAAGTTACCTCCAACCTCCCCACCACCACCAGGATGGTCCTCGTCTATACCTCCCGGGGGTCGGCTGCACCCCTGCCTTCATCTTCAGGCAGGATATGCAGAGTCCGTTACCCTCGAAACGGAAGCTAAAGAACAGGCCTACGCCAAAGAACTCTAATTATCATACTTGCTGGACTATCAATCAATTTGTAAATTTTTGCAATTCATCTGGCTTCCGAATTGCTATGGCGTCATACTTTAATTGGCAAACAATGTTCTTCAACACATCACAGAAAATCAAAAAGTCAAAAGTGTTCAAATGTCTGATTGTGAACTTTAAATTAAAAGGGGGGTGAAATGCTGTTTCATGCATACTGAGCTTTTTACACTGTTAAAAACTTGGATTCCCATCCTAAACATAGACAAAGTTTCAAAAACTAATGTTGGACGTTTGATGGAGTATTTCTGTGTCAAAAATACTCCTTCTGGTTTCTCACAAGTTTCGGAGAGTTTTTTTCGAGTATGGGTCCGCTTGACGTTAATAGACCGGAAGGTCCTTGTATGGGCCGTACGGGCTCTTCTCCCGGTAGGGTGCGCGCGCGCGCGTGACTAGAGCGAGAGAGGAAATGCATGCCCATAAACACTCGCTCAGGTGCAGATCCAGTTGTCCGTGAACACTTGTGTCACGCCGCGCTCCACTTTATTCCTATTGGTGACATCAAGCGACTTCAACGCTTCAGCACAGCATCAGATTTGAGCCTCAGATTTGATTCTGGATCATATATCTATTAGCTGAGATCGATAGCCATGGGTTCCTCCACGCTTGAGGACGTCACCGCTTTGTGTGCATTCGTCATTCTTTAGCTCCACCCACTCGATACGCCTCGGGGCGCTCTGTTTTTTCCGGAAAGATTCAGTACAGCCTATATTTCTTTTGTAAATATAATAAAACTAAAGACTTTTCGGAGATATGAAGAATGCAATACTACTCTATAGGTACTTAAGATTGACATGAGATTGACTGAAACTGAGTGTTTCACCCCCCTTTTAATGAATGTGAAAAATGTGACAGCTCCGTGTACTGATTTGAGACTCTAGAGCCATTTTCTCTTCCCCCTTACACAAGTGCCAGTCTTCTGAGTTTTGTCCAAAAAAAGAAAGAAAAGTGTTTAAGATAGCCGACATTTGCCTAGGGGCAGCAATGAACAGATGAACCCCTTTAAATTATGTTACTCCCTCTGAAAGTCATGTCATTCGCACAATGGCGTGAAACAAAATAAGAGGGGTTGAAAACAAAAACTAGTATATTTAGTCCAGATGTACCCCTGAGAAACAGGCCGAACTGCTCATGCATAGCAGGATGTTATGTTGTTGCCTTGGTGACAAACCTCTACCTTAGAGCAATGCTACTGAGCTGATCCAAGTGCACAGGCCTCTACATTATTGTTCGGCACGATTTAATATACAATTTGAGATCCTGAGCAAGCGTGGGCGTGATAAAGGTTAATTCAAACGCACGTGCTCATGTAATCATGCACAAGCAAACACAAAACCTCACCGCACACACACGCTCAAGCACAAACGCCTACAGACGCACGTTTAAGGCTAGACTATAATCTGTGATTACCAGAACTTTTGAGAAGTGCAAAGCAGGAAAATCTGATGAGTTGCAGCAGATTTTCCAAATCCCTCAGGTGCTGCCTCTCACTTATCTCCCCTGTGCCAGCCATTCAGCTGCCATGAGCAGGTGGCACACTTTTGGGAGAAAATTGACTGTTTTAAAGATGTAGAACTCCTGGCGCCCTGAGGACGAGGGATTTGGGATGTGTGAGAGTGTGTGTGTGTGTGGGTGAATTCATGTGTGCATGTTTTAGTGCACACATGTATGTGTGTGTCAGCACAAGGTCTGTGATGATTATCTCTCACATTCTCCTGCCCAGTGGGAGTCTCTCCTAACGCCCTCTTTCTAAAGATAGTCTCAAATGAGATATTTATGCTAATATAACCTGCGCAGCACAACGTCTTTTTCCTTACCCCTCCATCACTCCCCGTCCGGTCTTTTGCTCGTATCCTAATGGAAAGCCCCTCGATGCAGGTTGTGAGAAAAAGGACCTCTCTTCGCGTAAGATAAATGAATTTAGCGCCAAAGCCAATTTGTCTAGGGCTCATCGTGCTGTCAGCTCTGTTTGTTCGTAAACGACTGTCTTAATCAAACACTGATCCTCAATTCCTCCAGGAGATTAAATAACGAACGGCTGGCCGCTCTCTAAACATCTACCATGCTTCACTTTTAGCTACGCCCTGGGAAAAAATCCGCTCTTACTTTCTCTAATCACCACATGAGGACATTAACTGTTCGCAAGCTGTTTACTGGTAATGTACTCCTACCGTCAGTAATATTAGCATAATGTTCCTAAAAACTTTTACAGTCTGTAGTGCTAGAGATTATGAATCCCAAAAGCACCACTGCTGTAATTCTTGGTACTTCTAATTTATAAATTAATAGCATAGACCATAGAGAATGCAAACACTCATCAAAATAAAACAAGTAAACATGAACTTTTTACTTTCTAATTACACATACTTGGTCATGTGTGTTGTTCGACATGGTCACGTTGACTTTAACTCTTTCCCCGCCAGCGTTAAAAAAAAGTTGCCAGCCACTGCCAGGGTTTTTGATCATTTTCACAAAAATGTAATGGCGCATAGAATATTTTGTTGTTTGAATATCTGAACATGCGATATATTAAAAGAAAAAAATAGACCCTCTGTTTGTAAACAAACAAACAAACAAAAAGTTTTATTCTAGCTTCATGCAATAATTTTTTTAATCAACACATAAATATGGGCAAATTTCATAAAAAAAGCACAATTTTGAACAAAAAGCTGAGAAAATCACCTTTTTGTGTAAGACTGTATCCAGATCAGATTCAAAGTGATGATCAAACACAGATGGAGTAGATCGAGTCCATCAACACCCCTAATGCTTGCACACTCCTGTAGCTCGTCCTGGGTCCACATTTCATTCAGTAACATAAGATAGTTTGGATTTATATGCGGTTTAATGTTGATGATCATGATCATGTCTCCTTTGCCTGTGTTTGGATCAGGAGATTCAGTACTAAATAAGGAAATGCATAATAGCACCCCCTGGCGTCTAACAGTGAAAACACAGAAAATGCTGTGTTTGGCAGGGAAGAATTTTCTCACAAATAAGAGAAAACTCCATGTTTGACAGGGAGAGAGTTAAAGTGCCACTATTCTGTTTTTTCAAATTTTCCCTCTATGCAGTGTGTAATATAATTGTCCTTACGATGGAGGTTCAAGTTGAATAACTAGTTCTTCCAATGCTTCATCATCAGACTTACACTTGGATATATGTGGTAAAACTGACGTCATCATTACTGTCTTTTATCATTACTGTGTGTACAATCGCTGAGGACTGAAGAAGCCTCCTCTGAAGTTCAGTTATGGTAATGAGCGTTTAGCTTTCGAAACACGCACTGTACACTGGGCCATCGGGCCAATCACAGCAGAGTAAGCGCTCGGAAAGGAGAGATTTAGAGAGACTGATTCATTCATCGAGTTTAAAGGCCCACTGAAGTGCTTTGAAACGCGCCGCATTATTCACTGTGTTGACGTAATTTCCCCTGAAACGGCTTCAGCTGTTAGCAGCTCCTCCCCTTTTTTGAAACAGCCAATAGCGTTTCGTTAATATACATAGATATATTCGTTAATGACTAGAGCGCAAGAGCGGACCTTGGGTAAAGCCAGTTTCCTCTAACTGTTTATCATCATAATATCCTCCATATCGCTTTTGAAACGCAGCATTCTGTGCAGAATTCAAATGGGACGATATGTTTGTTGTCAGCGCGGACTCGCGCATATGATCCGCGCTGCGCTCTTGTGTCTGTAGTTTAAATTTAGACCAGAGCCATGGGGTGTGTGCGCTGAGGCGGTGCGTGAAACTAACGTGAAAACAGACTTTATTCGCCTCAAATGAAAGCATATTTACACTGAAATCGTTTCCTATCACATATATAGTGTGCTATGTGCCTTTCTCCATGTAAAAATGAGTAAATGTGTGTAAACAACTGACCGATTTCAGCCGCAGCTTCAGCAGTGTAAGGGGGCGGGCTTTGGATTCTAAAGAGCATTTTGATTGGACAGAAGATTTGACAAGAAAGTGAAGTCTGCGATGATGTCACCAAAATCTGAGATTCGTTTTAAAGGAAGTGGGAGAATGTACATTTTGAATGCTTATATCTGCTAAATGCAAATTTTGTCATAGTTTTGGAACATACCAGCTTATTCATAACTTTAAGGCTAACACAGTCATACTAAAAGCTAAAAAACTCCCATTTTGATTTCAGTGGATCTTTAAGAATCATTGAAAAATATGACTCTTGACCACAAAACCAGTCGTAAGCTGTTTTTTTTTTAAAGCTGAATAAATTACCTCTCCATTGACGCATTGTTTGTTAGGATACGACAATATTTAGTCGAGATACAATTATTTGAAAATCTGGAATCTGAGGGTGCAAAAATATCTTGTTGTCCAAATGAAGTCCTTAGCAATGCATATTATTACTATTATTAATAATAATATATATATTTTTAAATATAATTACAGTAGCAAATATACAATGAATTTGGTTCCTGTTGCAGGAGACCTCCAAAACAAATTTTTGACACTTAAAGTTGCATAATAGGGGCACTTTAAAAGGGGCAGCCTTTTATTATAATGTTATAATTACATTAAAATTAAACAATTTTTTTTTCAGTTATAACATTTTTCATTCATGCTGATGCACACAAATCGCTTGTATGAGTTTTGAATTGATTCACTGAAACATTTGGAACTGATCAAGGGAAATAAATCATGAATTAATAGTTTGTCCTGCAACCCTAAAAGTGGCTTGGATGTTTTATAGATGTATGGATGAATCGTTTGTCTGGGTTTTGAATTGATTAATGAATATGAAGCAAACTCTGAACCAACACAGTCTTAGCACTCTAATACTGAAAACGTTGCATTTTAGCCACATAACAGACTGTTATGCTATATGTGAATGTGCCTATGGTTGTGACATTCTTTTCAAAATAGCTTATGAATGAGCGTTTTTGCAGATCAGTTTCAGTAATGCTCTAGGTGGACCGGGAAGGAAGTTTTGCAGTGTAAATGTTAGAAAATGTTGACATAAACTCAAAAGAGTTTATTTTAAAAGAGTTTCCCAGGATATGTCTCAAAGTCCTGCTTAAAATTTAAATGTATACAGTAATCCTTTGGCACCAAGGACTTCTGAAGCCATAGGAAGCCTTCTGAGGTAAAGGTGGCAAAGCTCACATTCAGATATGCCCTCTTTGTATTTGATCTGTGTGTGTATGTTGAAAAGAATGTGTAGTATGTGTGTTTGTGTGCTGTGGCAGCACCATCAGCTCTTACCATGCCCAGCCATGGCAGGTCAGATTTCATCCTTCCTGACAGCGTGGTATTTATGCAGTATACCACAGTGAGGACATCTTATCAAAGGTGAGCCAGAGCTGCTGAGTTCAGGTTTACACAGACGGGTCACTCTGTGTTCTGCTTCTGTCTGCTTAGCACTTTTCCTGCAGTCTGATGGACACCAATGCTTCAAATCTCAAGGCCTTGTGGATCAGCATATTTTGCCCCTTAACCAGTTTTTGGACACCTTGTGCATTTTTGGTCACCAGTCTGAAGATTCCAAAGTTGATATCAGCTCTCATTCATAAGACAATTGAAGGAATGGCAGAACAGAATGGCCGAAAAAGGAAAAATCAAGGTGTTGCACTGGCCCAGTAAAAGTCCAGACGTCAACCCGGCTGAAATGCTTTATGTGAGCTGTGCATAAACAAATGTCCTTCAAACCTCAACGAGCTGAATCAACGTTATAAAGAAGAGTGGGCCAAAATTCCTCCACAATGACATTAGAGATAGATAAAGTCATACAGAAAAGTATTACTTCAACCTATTGTTGCTAAAGTTGGTAATACTAGCAACTGACCCTTCACTAAGCCACGCACTCCTTAGTTACTGTTGCTTTGCCTTTCAAGTTTTGCGCCTGGCACCTCTATTACAGTATGTCAGACATTTTTAAGGAGAGAATTAGTCATTTTCTTCCTTTTTCACTCAAAAAAAACAAACAAAAAAACACTGTAAGAGCCGAACAAATAAAGCATAAGAAGTGCGCATTAACGTCTCATTCACAAACTCCCTCTACATTACATACTCTCTACTCTTTCTATATGAACATCATTAACATAAATTACACATACGCACTCATACAACTAACAGTAACACATACACTGTAAACTTTGTATCTGCAAAACAACTCGGATAAAATGCAAGCTCTCCATTTCACTACCTGCATTGTTCCATAGACTATAATACCCATCAAAATAGGAGTCCTTCCTTAGTAAAACAGATAATGTAGACCTTAAAAATATCCAAACTCACAGAACTATACAAGCGGGTGAAACCGATCGTTACGATCGCAAATGACAACATCCAGGAGGTGGAGCACATTGTAACAGGTGAGGTAACATTAACATATGCCAACTTCAAATGTTACCTGATATAATAAAAAAATATACAAGACAAACTAAAATATAGTCAATAAAATCTAATTATTAGCTTTCTGAAATAAAATAAAATATTTTTTAATAATTCAAAATATACACATTTTTGAACTTGACAACATCGCTAAATACAGCCATACAGCATAGTTAAAAACATAATAATAATGAATAATTTCTGAACATTGACTCTCAGTCATTATTCAACTTTTCTTATGGTTTCTCAAAAAAAAAAAAAAAAAATCATAAAAGTATAGAATATATTATAGTTCTAATAGGGACTCATAGTAACGCCATGTGACAACCTCTGCAACTGGGATTAAAACCCAGCTCATGTCTTCTGCTGGTTAGGTCAACATTAAAGAACAATCTCAACTGTTAACCACTTAATCTCCGAGGACCCTGTACAGGGTTGGAAATGACATTGTCATGTATTTACTTTTCATTTTAAATGTCTGTGGAGGAGCTATGATGTCATGTGGTACCATTTGAAAGCTTAGAGTCTCTACTTTCTGGCATCTATAATTAATTTAATGACACTGGAATATTGCATTTATATCACTGTATATGGTGGTGGGAGGGGGTGGTGGAATGGGGTAGCAGGGTCGGGGGAGGGGCAAAAAGGGGGAAAAATCATCCCTTCAGACCCATTTGAGTAAACCTGGCATACAACATGACACAGACAAGCTTCTTTTTCCCACTATTTTCTGTAATTTTGTGGAAACAACCCAAACTGACTGCAGGGTCCTAGAGCACACAGACCCTGTCTGCACACGGACCTAGACCCGCTCAGGCCGAGTTACACACTTTCAAAAATGAATTTATGGAAAAAAAAAATCAAAAAGCGCCTACTTTTGGGGGGGGTTATTACAGCTTAGACAGCATATACTTACATGTTTATCACTTTTAGCAGTGTTTTATGTAACTTCAAAGGGTTTCCTGTAAAATGACACCAAAATTTTGAACCTAGATGTGTGAATGGGAAGCTTTTCAATTTGGGTAGGCCAAATCCAGGCGGAAATCCCCAAAAAATGGCCCTGAGTGTAAGAGGTTAAAATAACAGATATAAGATTACAATAATATCAGATTTGTCTTATTTTAAATAAACACAAAAAACAGAGAAAAATAAACTTGAGTAAGAAATTTACTTTTGCTACACTGTAAAAAAATAATAATAATAAAAAAAAAAAATTCCGGCCCCAATTGAAACATTTCTAGTGACTGATCACATCTTAATTCTTTAGCTGGCCAAATTGCATTTCTGTGAATTAATCAATTTGGCCAACAGAAAAATTTAGATGTGATCAGTCACTAGAAAATTTTCAATTGCATTTTTTTTTTTTCACAGTGTATGGTTAAATAAATGTTCAGTGTTATCTTCCAAAGATGTTTTTAATTTTGATGCATTTTTTTTTCTCTAAATAATGTTGATATGACAAGTAAACACACTAAGTTTCATCACCCTGGCATGTGTGGAAAGTTTTAAACCATGTGTGTAACAACTAACCCCGCATTAGGTTGTACCTCGCACTCCCCTAGATTGTCAGCCATGGTTTCTTTATTTTTTGTAAAATGAGTGAAATATGTAGTGTGCAGTTGTTTATCTGAGGTTGTATTTACCTAATTTTAAGACCCGCTAATGACCACATGACCTGGATGAAAACTTTTGTCTTCCCTCTACCTCTTTCTTTCTGTTTCCCTTTGCTCAATTCTATTAGTCCATTTTCAGCATATCAATCACCTCTGACCATTTAAATCACAACATGTTATCAGCATTTGTCTGATTGGGTCATCAGTGTCCACAGGGACGTTTGAGGATGTGAAAATGACATTTCCTTTTACGGTTCTCACTTGTCACTAAAGTGTCCTTATAACCCTTTTTGTTGATCAATTTTCTCCAGAGAAACCTGTTTGAAGCCAATTATCTCAAGTCATACAGAAGAAAATTGAGGGTTTATGACCGGATCTTAAGGCTGGACGGAGGAGTGAACATGTGGCCTGTAATTTTTTGAAGTATTGTTGGAGGCATCAGGTGGATCATTTGTCATCTTGATATCCATTAGAGTCACAAGACATGTTCTAGCCAGTAATTCTCAAGGTAATTCAAGCGCAGACTTGTTTGACACTGTCCAACATGGTTTGAAGTTGACAGTTTAGGACGTTTAGACATCATTTACACACTAGCACTGCATCTAGTAAAGACACTGAGGCAAAAGACTGCACCCTAACTTTGGTATATTGGTGTCATTTTGGAATCGTAGTTTCAGAGGTCCTATGAAAACTATATCACCATCTATCATCCCAAAATATACAGCAAAAACAAATTTGTGCTTATTATCCAAACAAGCCCATTTTAAAAGACTAGCTCAAAAGGCAGCTTGGTGGTCTTATCTAGTTTAGTTGGTTTGAAGTTACTTGGATCAGAACGGCTCCAAAATGCATCTAAAACCATCATACCAGAGGACAGTGACGTCCAGCCACATTTAAAAATGCTTTTAATTGTTTGGAAATAACCTTAGACTAAATGACAGATGCTTACAGGACTTAATAGACTGCATGCTTATCATTATTATCAAGTATAAGCTAGCAATAACATCATGTTATATTGCCCTAGTTGTAGCCATATTCAAGTCTAAACTGAAAACACACTTGTTTAAAGCATCAAAAATGGCATTAACTAAATTAGCAATACACTATTAAAAAGTGTGCTAACAGTAAGATATATAGACATATAACAATCAGGCATAACATTTTGACAGGTGAAGTGAATATAACTGATTATCTCTTTATCACGGCACCTGTTAGTGGGTGGGATATATTAGGCAGCAAGTAAACATTTTGTCCTCAAATTTTGTGTTATAAGCAGGAAAAATGGGCATGCGTAAGGATTCGAGTGAGTTTGACAATGATAAACTTGTGATGGCTAGACGACTGGGTCAGAGCATCTCCAAAACTGCAGATCTTCTGGGGTGTCCAAAGAAGGAACAGTGGTGAACCGGCGACAGTGTCATGGGCGGCCAAGGCTCATTGATGCACGTGGGGAGCGAGGGCTGGCCCGTGTGTTCCGATCAAACACAAGCTTAGCTCAGTTAATGCTGGTTCTGATAGAAAAGTGTCAGAATACACAATGCATTACATAATACACAGTTTGTTGCATATGGGGCTGCATAGCCACAGACCAGTCAGGGTGCCCATGCTGACCCCAAACCACCGCTGAAAGCGCCAAAATTCCCCAGATCTCAATCCAATCAAGCATCTATGGGATGTGATGAACAAACAAGTCTGATCCATGGAGGCCCCACCTCGCAGCTTACAGGACTTAAATGATCTGCTGCTAACATATTGGTGCCAGATACCACAGCACACCTTCAGGGGTCAAGTGGAGTCCATGCCTGGATGGGTCAGGGCTGTTTTGTCAGCAAAAGGACTATAGCAACACAATATTAGTAATGTCATAATGCTATGCCTGATCAGTGTATATGTATATATAATTATATAATTATATGTATATATAATTATTTATGTATATATAATCGTATGAACTGTATATTCATTAAATAATCCTGAAAAAGAGGTAGCATGATTTCCACAAAAATATTAAGCATCACAACGATTTTCTAAATATATAATAATAATCAGTAATGTTTTTTAAGCAGCAAATCATCATATTAGAATGATTTCTGAAGGATGATGTGACACTGACGACTGGAGTAATGATGCTGAAAATTGAGTTTTGCTTCAGAAAAATAAATTATATTTTAAAGATGTAGAAGAATGGAAAAAATATTTTAATTTGTAATAAAATTTCAGAATTTTTGATTAAATAAATACAGCTTTCACTGTAAAAAAAAAAATGCAGGTCTCCAATTGAAACTTTTCAAGTGATATTTTTTAGTTGGCCATATTGAATTCCTGTGAATTAATTCACAGAAATTCAATTATGCCAACCGGAAAATATACATGTGATCAGTCACAAATTTTTTTTCAAAAGGAGACCTGATTTTTTTTTTTTTACAGTGGTGGAGAGCAGAGGGGACTTATTTTGAACGGGAGTGTATATTTTACAAAAGTTGGCTTTTCCGCTTTTTAATTATTTTAAATCCGACCTTTATCTTTTATGTTATGTCTGGTTGAGGCAATGCAACTTTCCCTTATAAAATGTTCTATAAAAAACTGCTACTCTCTTGAATAAATAGTTAACATCATAATGCATGATGTAGCGAGTGCGTTCAGCTCTGAGTACCTCAGCGAGTACACTTTGGTAAAATGCAATTACGACCCGTATCCGTATGCTTCCGCATGCGCAGACACACAAGCTGTTCTTGCTGGTACTCTATTGAAAAAGATATCTGGGATTCTAGGTGACTACAAAACATTTAATCACGCTTCTCCCAACGTCCCAATTAATCGGCTGCCGATCTGTCACCATCCATCATAATCATTTTAATAGCGCCTCCTGTTGACCTGATCATCTGGATACCTGCTGCACCCCTTTTGCATTTTTCAGCCCATTAATTTAACAAATTTTAATTGTGTACATTTTTGACAGTTTTAATTTCCCTTATGAAACTGAGCCTCTCTGCGTTAAGGGTGGTGTGAGAGCTTTTTCCTTGTGTTTTCCTTCCCTCCATCCCTCCCATCCCCAAGAGCTGTCAACTACATCTGGGCTTGATGTAGCAGTGCAGGGTTTAAATAAACAAAGGAATGTTTGCCAAACCTATTACAAGCCATTTTAGAGAAAAATCTTTCATTTTCTTTTATTTTCACTAACTCCCTAACCCATACATCTGGTGCTTTTTATGGTGTCCATTTGTAAGCATGTATGTCTGTGACGGGGTGGGAAGTTAAACTTCAGGAGGAACCCCCTCGCAGAAACACAGGAAATGAAATATCGGTGGTGGCAAAGAAAAGTGACACGTAATTACTGTGGACACATTTGGCTGCCTCGGCAAACAAATTCCCGTTAAATAGGTTTTGAACTGTGGTAGTGAGATTAATCACCTCTCTATGAGCACGGCCATTTGTGCAGGATCAATCACGGCCCACATTGGGCAGCTTTGATGCAAATATATGCACTTATTTAGCCTTTGCTTTTATGTTTTCATTCTTTCGGTCAAGAGCGGCCGCTTTCCAATCTGCATCTCTGCTGGATCCCATTAGCGTTTTAACAAAGGGTGCTGATACAGGTCGTCTTAATAGGCCTGGCTTCAACCTTCCAGGCAAGAATTTTGCTGCCTTCCTGTTGAGTTTCTCCTTTGACTCACAATCCAATACTTTCCTGGCGCCCCAAAAGCGTATTCATAGGGTGCAAAATGCCAAAACATGTATTTGTTGGTTTCCTGAATGAGTTTTAAGCAAACACTAGCCATGCAAACTGTAAAGGGCAAAGTCCAGGAGAAACTCTGGGCTCTCAGTCCATAAACATGCATATGTAATGTGTTTTTGCATATTACATGCATGCACTGGTAATAAAGTGCAACAGTGACCTCCTTTTTTTAGTGGCCTTGGTTTCTAAGTATTTTCCCCATTCATTTTATACATTGGGGATTTTTTTTTTTAAAGCTGCAGTCCATTACTTTTTTGGGTTAAAAAGTTATCCCAAATAAATTTTTGAGCAAGTACATAACCAGACACTGTTCAAAACTATCTGCTTACCGTAACTTGATTTACAGCGGTAACTTGTAATAATGTTTTTAATTCCAGTGGTGGATTTCCGCAGGAAATGTTAGCATCTTTGCGTCACATATACATCAGTAAGGTGTCCATATTTTTACTTTATAAACTAAATTTGTGCCCTAGAGTCTTTTTAAACCAGTTTAAATTCTGCATTACCTTTTCATACGGTATTTTCACAAGGTTATATATTTATTTAAAAATAAAATAAAATCGAACCTGCAATATGCCCTTTACAGTCGCTTTGGTACATTTCTCAGATCAGAATTGAAATTCTCAAAACTACCTGTTCAATTCTCACATCATTGTGTCACTTGTGCACATCAAAAAAGCAGTTTCTCATTTCTTTGAACAAGTTGCAAATGCTTTGGTGCATCCATATAATAATATGTCAAGCATATATATATATATATATATATATATATATATATATATATATATATATATATATATATATATATATATATATATATATCTGCTAGTTGATGTTTCATGAGAAGCACCTTCGTTAGAGAAAGCCAAGATTCACCTGGGAGAAATTTACCAATTCAGAACAGATTTAGAAAAAAGTCTAATGGAAATATAGAAAGTATAGAAATATGCTTGACATATGATAACTTGTTCAACCATTTTGCATGTAAAGACTTATGCTATGAGCTTATGCCTAAATGTTGTGGGGGGTGAGACTATTCAACAGAGACCCAATATAATACATTTTGATCAACATGACATAAGCAACTGATAATGTAGGAAACAACAGAGAATTGGACATAATCATTGGCATGGATGTACCAAAGCATTTGCAACTTGTTCAAAGAAATAAGAAACTGCTTTTTTGATGTGCACAAGTGACACAATGATGTGAGAATTGAACAGGTAGTTTTGAGAATTTCAATTCTGATTTGAGAAATGTACCAAAGCGACTGAGAAAAACTGTAAACAAAGCCTCATCTCCCATTCCCTTTAAAAGTCAGTTTCGCTTGCACCATGGTGGATCCATATTACTTATGCACCCTTTAAATAGAACAAAATACTGCAGAACTGTCCATTTACGTGGCCTCAGTATAGACGGACGGACGGACGGACGGATGGACGGACGAACGGACGGATAGATAGATAGATAGATAGATAGATAGATAGATAGATAGATAGATAGATAGATAGATAGATAGATAGATAGATAGATAGATAGATAGATAGATAGATAGATAGATAGATAGATAGATAGATAGATAGATAGATAGATAGATAGATAGATAGATAGATAGATAGATAGATAGATAGATAGATGGATGTACTCTATGGGCAGTTATTTGGCAGCACTGGAGGTAACAGATCAGAGTATGTTTTTGTTTTTTGTTAGTTTTTTTGCAGAATACAGGCCCATGCTTGATCTCTCCCCTGCTGTCTCTAAGTTATTGAATTATTATTTTATTTTTTTCTGGAGGCAGAAAGATTTCCTTCTTGTGCTTCCCACTATGACTTTTGTTTTTAACCCATCTGTGTTTTGAGTATTTCCACTTTAAAAAGAAATGCTCAAGCGAAAGGGTTTGTGATAGAGAGATATTTTGGAAAAACCTATTTAGAACCTCAGACTGAGTCAGATGGGAATAATGTACTGCAAGTTATACAGTAGTGGATTTAAAAAAAAACATGTGAGTTTGTTTACATGTCCCAGTTTTCCTCTTTTTACTGTGTTTTTATTAATTAAATATAATGTAGGCTCTAATGGCTTTCATGGTTGATCTATCAGTGTTATGCTCTTCTGTGAAAGCCACTTCAAAAATCCCCCAAATTAAAAATTAACTGTTAAATTCCCCTGGAATAACTACACTACCTATAGTGCAATGGTGCCCGACAACCTTTTCAGCAGCGTTGAATTTTTCCCCCCATTAATTTCTCCCATAGGGATTAAAAAAAAAAAAAAAAAACTATTTTAAAGCAATATAAGCTATGAACCAAGCCTCTGTCCTATCTATCTATCTATCTATCTATCTATCTATCTATCTATCTATCTATCTATCTATCTATCTATCTATCTATCTATCTATCTATCTATCTATCTATCTATCTATCTATCTATCTATCTATCTATCTATCTATCTATCTATCTATCTATCTATCTATCTATCTATCTATCTATCTATCTATCTATCTAATTTGGTCTGTCTGTTATCATGCAAAAACCGCAACAGGAACATAAACAAAAATTAATCATAATTAAAAAAAAAAATCACATACAGTATATATTAAAAGATAATTTGACCTTGTTTTTGTATTCCTTTTCCTGTGGCTGTCAGAAATAGTTTTATGATGTAGTAAGCACTCCTAAAGCCGTCTTCTTGCAGACCCATGTGCTAATGATTTAAACAACGTTCTGTACACGCCGTGATATCTGCCTGCGCACCGCAGAAGAAAACTGTCAAGAGTGAAAAGCTTACAGACGTTTTTATGCATGTCTTCTACTCAACTACCTCAGAGGAAATGAAGGAATCATAGGCAGCAGTTAAGATTAGTATCTGAAATAGAGATGTCAGGACTGTAATTTAATGAAATCTATCTTTGGGAATATTCTCTAGTTTTATATTATTCAGGGTTATTTCTGTTAGCTGTAGCGCTACAGCAATTCCCGGCCGGTAATTCTTGGTCTTCCCATTACCGCAACCCCTTTTCCATGTGGACAGAAGATAACAATAATAACGTAATCTATAAATTACAGGCTGCACGTTTAGCATGTGTGTAGCTTAACGAATGACTCACAGGCCTTCCGCTGACTCCAATATCTTCAGGATTCTCTCAACGATCTTCAGAGGACATTGCAAGGAGTAAACAGCATTTCTTATTGTACATTTTGCAAATGTGTGCCAGTGCGATTTCTTTGCTAATTCATGGCGCTCTTTTAGAATGCCAGTCCAATGCAACATCGAGTTATTTATCTGCCACTAGATCTAAGATACTTGCCAAGAACGCACAGGGATTCCAGCAAAGATATTGAATTCTCTTTAACATAGATTTAGTTTAAAACTGCGCTTCTGTAACGTTCTTATAAATGCAGAGTGGATGATCAAGAACAACCGCTGTATTTCTCTAAAATGTTTAGCATAACTAAAGTTGGCGGGAGACGTAGCGGCAGATTCCCTCAACGCTGCTGGGAATGCAAGCAGGTCGCATGTGATCTATCTCGCACCAGAAGAAGTGTCAGAAGAGCAATAAAAGAGAATTTCCAATCAGATGAGCACAGAGGAGAGAACAGACCATTAACAAGGCAGCACGGGCTGTTCATGTGCTGCTGCATAATTGCCATCTAATCAAAAGGTGTTGTGTTAAAGGGTTAGTTTACCCGAACGTGGGAATTCTGTGATTTAATCACCTTTATATATTTTTATATTGCATTATTTAAATACAAATTGAGATAAATAGCTTGTTGCATATAACAAAGATGAATAGTGCTTCACACATTCAAGCAGAAAAAGGGACCAAAAAGCAACATAAAAGTGGACCATGTGATTTGTGTTAAGTCTTGTGAAACTATATGATTGCTTTGTGTGATGAATAGAGCTTACAACCTGTGATACATTTCTGAGTGAAATGAGTTATTTCATGACCAGGAAACTAACAAAAAACAAAAACACACTCTGATCTGTTACCTCCAGTGCTGCCAAATAACTGCCCATAGAGTACATCCATCTATCTATCTATCTATCTATCTATCTATCTATCTATCTATCTATCTATCTATCTATCTATCTATCTATCTATCTATCTATCTATCTATCTATCTATCTATCTATCTATCTATCTATCTATCTATCTATCTATCTATCTATCTATCTATCTATCCGTCCGTCCGTCCGTCCGTCCGTCCGTCCGTCCGTCCGTCCGTCCGTCCGTCCGTCCGTCCGTCCGTCTATACTGAGGCCACGTATGTACATTTGACAGTAGAGAAATATACACATAAAATACCATTTAAAAGTTTGTGTAATTCAGTAAGGATGCATTCAATTGATCAAAATTGACATTTATACAAATTCTAAAATTAATAAATATCCAGCACGGTTACCATAAAAATATGAAACATAACAACTGCTTTGTATGGAAGCTTGTTTCTTCCTCAGAATAAAACAATAAAATAAAAAGATAATTGCAACTTTTTGTCACACAATTGCACTATTATGAAATTAGAAATTAGAATTCACAATTGCAAGATAAAAAGTCACAATTATCTTATACATTTTTTTATTTTGTGGTAGAGACCTTCATGGAATGGGTTTCAAGAGCCGAGCAGCTCATCGAAGCTTTACATCTCCAAGTGCAATGCAAAGCGTCAAATGCAGAGGTGTAAAGCACACCACCACTGGATTCTAGAGCAGTTGAGACGTGTTCTCTCAAGTGACGAATCACGCTTCTCTGTCTGGCAAACTGATGGACGAGTCTGGGTTTGGTGGTCTCCAGGAAAACCTGACTGCATTGTGCTAAGTGTTAAGTTTGGTGGAGTGGGGATTGTGGTCTGGGCTAGTTTTTCAGGGGTTAGGGTTGAGCTTGGCCCCTTAGTTCCAGTAAAAAAAAAAAAAAAAAGGAACTCTTGATGCTTCATCATACCAAGATGTCTCCAATGATCTAGAGTCCAGTAACAGTGTGCTTTACATCACTCCAACATCACATCCAACTCTTTGCATACAACTTGGTGATGTAATGCTTGGATGCACCTCAGCATTTTGATTTTAAATGGCCTAGTACTTTGTAGCTGAGTTGCTGTTGTTCCCAATTGCTTCCACTTCTTTATAATACTACTAATAGTTGACTGTGCAATATTTAGTAGAAAGGAAATTTCATGAATAGACTCATGGTACCACTGTTGAGCTCCTGAGAGCGACCCTTTCTTTCACAAATGTTTGTAGAAGTAGTCTGCATGCCTAGGTGCTTGATTTGATACACCTGTGGCCATATTCGTGATTGGAACAACGGAATTCAAGGATTTGATGGGGTGTTCCAAAACTTTTGGCATTTAGAGTATTTGTTTAGTTGTTAAAATGAATCTACTGTGAATGTTTTATAAAGGACACTCACGGAAGAAGTGTGTTTTGGAGAAGTTTGTAAGAATCAGTGGTGTTGGGGATCAGACGCTCCAAACACAGACATGCTTGTTTTGACAGTGGAACTGTTCACTGATGACATCAACCTGCTATATCGCATTTCCACACATTCAGAATATTTGTATTTTTAATTTGTAATTTGGTGTGTTAAATAATTCTGAACGGATCCATATAGGAGCTATATGCAGTCCTTTGGCATCTTCAACATTCTTTTGTTTGGTATGACATATAGACTTTTACTGACTTTGCAGCCGGAGCTACTTCTCTCTGTTTATGTCTATGGCGGATCACGCAGGGACTGTATTCCTCCGTAGCGGTACCTACTTGTTGGGAATTATTGTCTTTCATCCCCATGAGACAAAAATAGTCTTTTCTCAGTCTAGAAAGCACTAAATTCAAAAATAATTTCACATTTCTACTACATTAATGACCCAGTTTAAATGACCCCTTTGATCTGATTGGCTTTTATGCAATTTCCAGATGTTAAAGTATGAAAGTTACACCTAAATCAATGTCTGTCCACCCGTTCATCCATCCATTCATTCATCCCATTTTAGATAAGCCCACCCCTAAATAGCACATACAAGCAACTGTAGCTGGCCACTTCACATGTTAATCTTAAATAACATAATACAATACATTTTGTCATCAGACTGCCAAAAGCTACATTAGTATATTTATTGAAATTTTAAAATTAGAATTAATTAATGCTAAATAAACCAAACATACACATATATTTTTAATATTAGTATGCAGTATATAGTGTGCAGCATGTACTAAAGAGTGTCACTAAAGGATATCAATTTCAGGGTGGTGTTTCCTTTTGCCCTTTGTGAGAGATTGCCACACACAGAAAGATGGATGTGTTGTGTGCTGTTTCTGTTTTCTCTCTGTTGGGAATTCCACATATCATCCCAAAACCCACTAAACGTGTATAACTTCTCCTCCGTGAAAGCGGAGATCATCCTGTGTCACCTTGCAGGGCGACATTCCCCAACGGAATCATCAAAGAAAGGGGAAAGAGGACGAGGACCAAACATTTGTCCCACAAGGGTTTGAAAGTTGTTTCCCTTCCTTCATCTTTCCTCATCAGGGGTGAAACATGACTCCTGTCCTTATTGGCTGGATCGATGAGGTGACTTTTGATGGGGCATCGGTGTTACCGCAAAGCTATTTCACCATTGCTGTCAGGTTGCATCACCTCATGGCAGGACGTCAGCAGGATGTTGCTTATGTCAATTCAAGTGAGATTGTAGCAGGTGACTGATGCTTTAGATACTTATGAAAATAACCTGGCCTTAACCTGGCATTTAGTTTTGAAAATAGCAACATTTTTAATCCATTTCATATTTATTTACACTTTATTCTGTCAAAAGAATGGTTATGCGGGGGATTCAATATTAAGTATTATTTCTGTTTTTCAGAACAAGAGCACAACGCTAATGCCAGAAACTTTCAATCTTATAGTTCAATAATCTTTAATCACTGTGATTTGAGAACAATATTGTCTGTTTGATGCCAATAATATAATAAAAAGAAAGACTGATTAAACTAAATTACTGTCTGTGCTTGCAAAGGTAATCGCTGTATAAGTAAATTTTTTATGTTTAGTTATTTTGCTTCTGTGACATGTTGGGGTAACGCATTATAAGTTGCGGGAGTTCTATACACTGAACAAAATGATAAACGCTACACTCAGATGAAGTTTTGAAGAGTATCCAGTGATTGGCTGCTAGTAGTTGGCGGGTTATGTTGTAAAAAACACTGGAATAAACGATATGTGCGGGTGTTGTAAAAAAAGAATTTAAGGTTACACAGAGTACTTACCAACATGACCATCATTTCTGAGAGAAATAGCGAAGGCAAATGCATATACAAACAAGCTCTCCATTTAGGATTAGAATAAATTCAACCAAGCGCCTTTGACGACGTGGATGATACTGTTTATCATCTGTCCATCATCGTACAAAGCCCACCCTGACAATTTCATTGGCCCGATTGGTTTTTGTTTGGGCATAATTACTCCTCAATGGATCCAACCCTGAACTGCTTAAGCTGAAATGTTGTGGGTGGGGCTGAGTTCGGCTGGCATCCAGGCTAAGAAACTGTCTCAGAGGAGCTTATCTGCATGCTCGTCATCCTCATCTGGGTCTCGACCTGACTGCAGTTCGTCATCGTAGCCGACTTGAGTACTCGATGGGTGTATTGAGAAAGTTAGAAAGCCTTTATTTGTTCATGGCTTAAACAATTAAAAATTAGTGACAGGTACACCTACGCGTTGCGGCTTTACATGCCTTCATCAGGGTGTGTCAAATTGAAAGTTTCTTAGAGAGACAGCTTTATAGTGTGTCTAAATAGTGTGTCTAATGACAGAGGGTAATATTATTTTGTATTACAAAATACAACCATAGATACTTTGCTTAGATCGTTCACTCGATCCTTCTAGCAAACGTCATCTTTTCCACCATATAATTTCCACAAAGTTAAAACGATAGTCATTTGACAAGGCTATTTATTTTGTAAAAATATTAGTTATATATTTATATTTTTGAGAACTGAAGTATGGTGTTTCCTATGATGTTTTTGCCTATTTGGATTTCAGACTAGGCTACATCACAGTCACTGCGTAACCTTAGCCTACATTGTGACTAACGTTATATAAACATGCAATATCGTTGACGAAAAATGACAAGTCTAAAATGTAGGCCGAATGACACACTTTTAGCAGAACATCTCAAATGGAGACTAATAAAATGCAGCTTACTTGTTTATTGGTGTTTTCAGATTGTCCGTGCGCGCGAGAGAGCTCGCGTGCATATGGTTGCCAGATTGAACATGTTTAGGTAAAAACCGTATACGGGTTTCTTTTCAGAGAAACTATCTGTTTGGGGGATTTAATTATTGAAACCTGGCAACCGCATTAACGCAAGCTCTTTCTTGCATGCGGATGATCTTAAAACACCAATAAACAAGTAAGCTGCATTTTATCAATCTCCATTTGAGATGTTTTGCTCAAAGTCATTTAGTCGGTCTGTGTTCTGTCAGGACGGTCAGGACTCAAGAGCTGCTTTACTGAACTGCTGTGAGCTGTGAGCTGCTGAAATAAGCCAATCAGAGCAGAGCTCAACATTAATATTCATGACCCTTCCAAATAAGGCAAAAACAGAGAATTACATCCTAGGGACAATTTATAGGGTTGTAAATGAACCTGTAAAACTGTATCTGGACATTTTTTACCCTCAAATAAGCCACATACCCTCTATGTAGATATCAGAGAACAGTTTAACATATTGTTTCAAATCATTCTAGGGCACCTTTAAAAACGTATGGTCGAATTGCTCGTTCGCCATTGTATTTGCACAAACGGGTTAGCCAGTACAAACGGTGAAAAGGTTTTAGTGATGACATTAGGTGAATAACGCATGGCTGGCAAAGGGTCTCGGCTAATCAGATTCAAGAACTAGAAAGAACTGTTAAATATTTATATATAATCAAGAATCTGTGAGGTATAAAATATTGGTGGTCTAGTGTCTATATTTTCCCCTTTTAAAGAGCAAATGATTCTGAACACACTATGAAATTTGATCAAGACTTTAATTAAGCAGCACTGAATATACAAAACTGACAAAGAGAATAAAGGTAACTGTTAAAATCAGAAAGCATAGGAGTGATGCTGTGTGGTTATTTTACCCAGAATTCCATGTTGCAGCAGTGCCAATCTGAATGATTTTGGCATGCTGAAACGCACCAGCTAAGCCTTTGCAGGTGGCCCTGTCACCGCAGAAACAAATCTTAAATTGCTGCCATTCATTATGCCGACCGCCCAACATCATGCCTCCTCGCCCGCCTGGCGTGGATACAGACCGACCGATCCATCCCTGTCATGGCAAACCGCGTCAATGACAAAATCTTAATTACGCCATTAATTAATTGAAGCGTTTGAACAGAGCTCGCACCTCTGGTCCCTCACACATTAAGATCCTTCTAGGTGCAATAGCTCACATCAGATCGTTGGGCTAACAGACAGAAGCACACATGCCAGAACACACCCGCACAGCCGCCCTCATTTATTTAAAAGGCAAAGGACCCCGAAGGTCAGTTGGTTTTGTTCAGGTGTGGCAGGAAATGAAGACTGATGCAGAACACTGGCAGTGGAGGTGTGACAGACTGCTGTGAGGGGAGATGCGCTTGGAAATAAGTTACGACGAGCTCCAGACAGGTGCTGGGTGCGGGCGAAATCAGCGTCCTGGGGCGGATCCAGAAGCGTGATCCAGACAGTTATCATTTCAGAGGTGGCGAGGCGATATCAGTGCCATGTCTGAAAAATTATTTGCCCAATAAATGAACACACAGGCAATGTCAGCAATAGACTAACATGCTATTTACTGAATACTAATGTACCTACTGTACACTACTAAAAGTTTGCACTGTAAAAAAAAAAGTTACCTGGTTGCCTTAACATTTTGAGCTCACTGAAATTAAAAATACAATGAACATTTAAAAAAAAAAAATATTTATTCAAATATTATTAAAATTTTTGTAAGCATATTTGGTAATTGTGTGTTTTATTTGTGATGATGCAGTAAGACATGCCATATTGTCCTATTTTCATGATTTATCACATTTGTTATGCGGTTCAGAATCAATAAGATTTTTAGTTTATTTTTATTAAACCAATTTCCTTCATTGTATCAACTCAAATTTTTTATTTAAATAAACTCAAACTTTTAAGGAAACCAGATTACTTATTGGATGGATGGATGGATGGATGGATGGTTGGATAGATGATAAAAACAAATGTATAGATGATAGTTAATAAATGGATAGATGATGGAAGGATGGATAAAACGATGGGTTAAAAAGATGGATGGATGGATGGATGGATGAATAAAACGATGGATGAAAAAGATGGAAAGATGGGGGATAAAACGGTTGGTTGAAAAATGGATGGATGGATGGATGGATGGATGGATGGATGGATGGATGGATGGATGGATAAAAAGTAGGGCCGGGACTTTAACGCGTTAATTAATATAAATTACGCAAAAAATAAATAACAATTTTAACCACACTTATTTTTGCACCGCGGAACGTTTTTCAATGAATGAGTTTCGACGGACCAATTATACTGGAACACCAACTAGCGTTCACGAGTGAGTCACAATATTTTTTTTATGGTCTATGCTCACGACAACAACAAACCACAGTGAACATGAACGAAGAAGCTGATGAGACCGCTTTGCTTGGCCCCGTGGATGGGAAATTTTGTTTTAAAAAACGAAAGAATGGAAGCGTCGACAAGAGCATGGCTGTGTGCAAGCTATACAACAAGGAGTTTGCATATCGCAGCACATCGAGCCTCAAATATCACAAATATGCTTTTGCTACACTTAATGGCAAACATTGCACTGGTCTGCTGGACTGAAATAAATAAATAAACAATATTTTGTTGATTAAGCTTATGTTAAATACATAAGCTTAATCAACAAAATACTGTTTATTTATTTCAGTCCTTATTTCATTATTCAATGGTATACTAAAGATCCATGTGAAAAATTACTTCTCACTGTTCTCAGGTCAAATATTTATATGCAATTAAAATGCGATTAATTTCGATTAATTAATTACAAAGCCTCTAATTAATTAGATTTTTTTTTTTTATCGAGCATAAATTATTTACCATAATAAAAAGATGGATGAATGGATGGATGATAAAACAGATGGATAGATGGATGGAAGGATGGATGGATGGATGTTGGTGGAAAAAGAATGGATAGATAAAAAGATGGATAGATGGGAGAGTGAATAGTCAAATAGACAGTTAGACGAATAGAGTTCCAGAGACAGGTCTCTTTGTTGAGCCTGTCACTATCCATTGTCCTATGGTGATTAGTTCTCATTAGTTATGTTTAATATTAATGGGGTCCAGCAATAATAAATTCCCTCTGTGTACCTGCTGGCTTCAGGGAACAAGAGAAAACAACAGTGACGCAGAGCTGGCTGCTGCGATGCTAATGTTAATGCCTTTGTAAATGATGACTCTGGCCCAGCCAGCACTGCAGATGGTGCAAACACAACCGAGGACCGAGGACCTGGCGTTCACAATTCTGCCTGTTCGTTTGTGTGAGAGCATTATCAGCTCTCTGTCAAGTTCGTTTGATACCAATCTGACACAGTTTCAAATGTTGTTCAAACTAGCACATAAGTCAGAAAGATGGACAGAATGTTTAAAAAAATATTGAGTCGGATATTTTTTTTGTTTTGTTTAAAATAAACAATTATTGCGATAAGATACACATTTTGTGGATGTTTAGATTAGTGTTAAATAAAATACTGTACCCTACTGGTCATATTATAAATGAACATAGAAAAGTACTTCTAGAGAAAAAGATACACAACATTCTGTTCATCATTATTATTCAAAAGTTTGAGATCAATAAAAGTTTTGTTTAAGAAATAATACTTTTATTCAGTAAGGACAACTGAAAGTGACCAAAACAGACATTTAGAATGTTACAAAAGATGTCAATGTCAAATAAATGCTTTCTATTCATCAAAGAATCCTTTTTTTTTGTGTGAAAATCATCATTTTAGAATGATTTCTGAAGGATCATGTGACACTGAACCCTGGTGTAATGATGCTGAACATTCATTGGATAGTAAAGTGTCCATTGTATGCACACATTAGAATCTCACCAGAAGTAAAGGTCATCCGGGTACTTTTGCCCACTCTTTAAAGCAGCACGATGTAACTTTTCCGTCCGCTAGAGGGCGCCTATTCAAAATAAAGGCGTAGTTTGATGATGCCAAGTTTGAGCTCAAAATCTTAGGACATGTGGTCTTCACCTCCAGTGTTGGGCAGTAGCGTCGCTACAAGTAGTGACGCTACTTGCTTAACTACATTTTTCAGTAGCGTGGTGGTAGCGTCGCTGTTTTCTCAATGAAATAGCTTTTCAGTAGCGAAGCTCTTCTGTTGACCAAGTAGTGCGGTAGCGTCCACGCAAGCTAACGTTACATTTTCCCAAGCAATTCTGAGGATCAAGCTCAAATTGGAAACACAACTGATAAGAACGCGGATATACTTCACTTTCTACGTTCCTTTCTGCCTCGCGCAGACGCGCACAGATGCTCGCGCGAGCCTTTCAAAGGTACGCACAGATGCGCGCGCGAGCCTTTCAAAGGTACGCACAGATGTGCGCGCGAGCCTTTCAAAGTACTCCTTTGGCAGTGAGCGCGTAAAGACGGGATAGGCGCGTGCACATTCGCAACATCTAGTTGACGTTTTTTTTCTCCTGGCACTCAATTCGCTGTTGCACGCGGATCGTCCGCGCGGTGACAAAAGAGAAACGGCAAAGTTTTAAAATCTATTGTGTCTCTTGAATAAACACCTCTTGTTAAAAGTATCGGGGTCCAGCCTGGCCACCTCTTGATATGAATGAATGAATGAAACTTGTTTCATGTGTGTGGGAGACACACACTGGCTGTTTTTTTTGTTTTTTTTGCCGCCATGTTGGTACTGTTTGGAGCAGGGCTTAATTATTGTGCTACTGTACTTTCTGGACTGGACTTTTTTTGTACAAGTTGAGTTGTAAATTAACTTACAGTCCTGCAAAAGTGCCCATGTCTAAATTGCGCATAAATGCAAACACACAGTTGTGTATGCATATCATACACATACAGATGAACATATATATATATACACACACACACACACACACACACACACACACACACACACACACACACACACACACACACACACACACACACACACACACACACACACACAAACACACACACACACACACACACACACACACACACACACACACACACACACACACACACACACACACACACACACACACACACACACACACACACACACACACACTCTCTCTCTCAACACCTGGGGCCTATTGCACAATACTAGGATAAGGGATGAAGCTGGGATATTTTGGTGATCCTGGCTCAATTTATCCACTAATATGCAGATATCTTTCATTATCGTTCTTGGTATGAGTTTGCCTTCAGGGTATGTTTACATGACAGCTGAGTACTAAATTTTGCATAAAAATGACAAGATCATCAAGATATCCCGGCTTAATCCCTTATCCTAGTTTTGTGCAATAGGCCCCTGGTTTTGGTAATATTTTGGATCACATGTTTTTGTTGCCGAATTGATTTCGGACAATTTTTGTATAACTAAAAAAAAATGTGTTTCTATATGCTTGACTTTTATTGATCACTGAAATAGCATTGATTGGAATGAACTGGGTTCAATATAAAATTAAATAAATAAAAAGTAGCTTAGATGTAGTAAACTACTTTTGTTAAGTTGCTGTCGCTTAGCTTGCTACATTTCCCAGGGGGTTAGCTTCAGTGTAGTGAAGCTTAATTTAATGTGGAGTAACTGGTAGCTTAGCTCACTACATTTTCCAAGTAGCTTGCCCAACACTGTTCACCTCACAGCCAGTGGAAAATAATCGCCATAGGACTCGGGCAGAAATCATGTTCATGGATGCGACTATTACTATTCTCATTTTGGCGTATCCATTCTACGAGATTTCACACTCATACTATTGATATGCTTTACCAAGAGATCGTGTTGGATTATTAACGTCACTGTAGTATGAAGTAGAGCAGGACCGAGTGTTGAGAAGCTGAGCAAGGCAGGTGGAGCGATTGTTAGGCAAACACACGCCTCGCTAGCAGCGGGACTTTTATTACGACGTCCAGACACAGTCGTTGGCACCATTTCTGCTTTTCCGGTCATGAGTATGAGGTAACGCAGCTCTGTTTATCATATAAGATACATTTAAGTGTGTTTAAAATGATGTTATGACGTTACTCATAAGCGTTCTCTCAGCGGCTGCTGTGACACTTGTTCACACTGCTAAGAGTAAAGCGTTTCTGCAGAATAAAACCGGAAACCGAGAGTAACGCAGAAATGACGCAATTGACAGGCGACTCCCTCAGACGTCCCGGCTCCTTAGTTAAAATAGCAATTTTCTCACAATTTACAAATAGTTGGAAACATTTGGGGTATTGTAAGAGCTCAACTGAACAAAATATATAACACTGGCCTGGTGGTTTTTGGATATTTTAAATACTAACACCTTTAATGAGTACTGTGAATTCATGCTAATTTTTGTGTGCTATAGTAGGGAATATCCGATTTCAGATGCATCCCATGAATGCACACTTGCTAAGTGTGTACAACAGGACTGTGCACTTGCAAACCGATGGTCAGGAATTCACATTTGAATCTGCATACTTGCATAAAGTATGTTTCTGGCCAAAAGCAAAAGAGAGGGGAGCTATTTATAAATTTAGGGCAGACAAAAAGCAGGGCTGCCTCATCAACACTAGTGTTCATCTCCACCCTTCACGCTTCCACGGCTTGAAAGATAATAATACTCGAGCAGGGTCGTAACAAAATAATTCGGTTTGGGATTAGGCCAAGTCTGACTCTATTTAGATTTAGTATTTTGGAGAGACAAAGCTCTATAGGAAGAGCGTTTGAACAGTAGCTCAGACAGCTCTTTTCATGAACCGGTGTCCATTCAACTGCATCCACCCCGAAAGGGTAGAGCAATAAAACTATCACTGCTCTTTATTAACAGATCCGTTCTACGGTTCTCCACTCAGCTCTGTAAGTGACATGTCCTTACTTAAAGAAATAGTTCACCCAAAAATTCATCATGGCACCCAATGACATGACTTTCTTTCTGGAAAACAAAAAAATGTTTTGCATAATGTTCTTTTCCATTCAATGAGTGTGGATGGTGATCAGTTGCCCTGTCAAGCTCCAAAAAGAATAAAAAACCCTATAAAAGTAGTTAATTTGACTTAAGGGGGGGGGGGGGGGGGGGGGATGGTGTTTCATGCATACTGAGCTTTTTACATTGTTAAAGACTTGGATTCCCATCCTAAACATAGACAAAGCTGTTGGACGTTTGATGGAGTATTTCTGTGTCAAAAATACTCCTTCCGGTTTCTCACAAGTTTCGGAGAGTTTTTTTCGAGTATGGGTCGACTTGACGTTAATAGACCGGAAGGTCCTTGTATGGGCCGTACGGGCTCTTCTCCCGGTAGGGTGCGCGCGCGTGTGACTAGAGCGAGAGAGGAAATGCACGCCCATAAACACTCGCTCAGCTGCAGATCCAGTCGTCCGTGAACACTTCTGTCGTTATAGTCCGTGCCGCGCTCCACTTTATTCCTATGGGTGACATCAAGCGACTTCAACGCTTCAGCACAGCATTCCGGGAAGGCAGCGCTGCATTTGAACCGATTTGAACGCAGAAATGACAGGAAGCTTCACAACATCGCGGATCTCCACGGTCACTGCTGTCGCAGGACTTCACCAAATCATACCAAAGAAGTGTGTTTTTGACGGAGCGGTCCCAGCGATAAAGGTTCGGTCCTGCTTTTGGAAGCAGCCGGTGAGTAAAACTGCTTCAAATGTTTCTGCTGTTAGCTATCGTCGCGTGAGTAAACATCAGTAAACGACACGATCGCGTGCTTCGTCATTCAAATGCGCTTATGGTTAACCCATCAACCTACATCAACTGAATCATGTCCTCATGTTCAATTTATTTCAGCCTCCGGATCTGATTCTGGATCATATATGTATTAGTTGAATCTGATTTGGGGTAGCGTTTTCCTTTTCCACGCTTGAGGACGTCACCGCTTTGTGCGCATTCGTCATTCTTTAGCTCCGCCCACTCGATACGCCTCCAGGCGCTCGGTTTTTTCCGGAAAGACTCGGTACAGCCTATATTTCTTTTATAAATATAATAAAACTAAAAACTTTTCGGAGATATGAAGGATGCAATATTACTTTATAGGTACTCAAGATTGACTGAAACTGAGTGTTTCACCCCCCCCTCCCCCTTTAATCCATCGAATATTCTGTATAGTATTACATAAAACTATGGTACATTTTAGGCCACACACTTTGTGTGAGGAAGTCGTTATTCACTAAAAACCACATGCTTCTTTTTGGATGTAGGACTCAGTTTTCATAGATTGATTTTATTGTGTGTGTGTGTGTGTGTGTGTGTGTGTGTGTGTGTGTGTGTGTGTGTGTGTGTGTGTGTGTGTGTGTGTGTGTGTGTGTGTGTGTGTGTGCGTATCTACAACTTCATGTTACAACTGTTTACTGTTACAGTAGAACTTTTTTAATTTTGAACTTCAAGCAATAAGCTGGGATTTGCACTGAAACAAACCCTGAAGTAAAGATCTATACATATTCTCAAGGTCGGATTTTCATCTTAATGACACAATACCACTCCGGCTGACCAGAACAATGAATTCCACTCAGTGACTGAAAATCGTTCGGCTCATCAAAAACCACGCTGCACTTGTTAATTATTAAAACATAAAGGTGAGCATGCAATATTAAAACACCTAGAGGCGATTCAGCAGCCCAGGCGATGTATACTGCCAATGCTTAAACACA
This sequence comes from Pseudorasbora parva, assembly GCF_024679245.1. Lineage (NCBI taxonomy): Eukaryota > Metazoa > Chordata > Actinopteri > Cypriniformes > Gobionidae > Pseudorasbora > Pseudorasbora parva. The sequence continues at coordinate 7,311,520 of NC_090183.1, forward strand.
CTGCATCACAGATAATGGCTAATCTTGACAAGTGAATGTGCAATATTGCCTTTTTGTTTGTGGAGAACTGTAATCACCTTCATTTCACTTTTATCACCTAGAGTTTCAGCAGTTTTTTTGTCTTTTTTTTTTTTTTTTGTCCAGGTGGACAGTACTGGACAGCCATCCAAAGATTGAATGAATGCTGCCTGAAACATTCAAAAACTGATGGGACATGGAAATGTAAAAAAAAAATTGAGATGGGTGGAAAAATTATTCAGCAACACTTTTGCATGCTCTCGCAAATGTTTTCCATTCCCTTGAGAAAATTTCCATTTACTTGCAAAACCTTTTGAGGGACATGGAACGCAAGAGAACGCAAAAGCATTGACACATTGCCATGTCACTTTATTGGCTCCGCAGAAAACGGAACGAAATTGAGTCTTATTGAAAGAAAATATAAAAAAAGACAAGACCAGCAGACAGAACATTTCATGATTTCAGATCTTTCTAATGTTCTTCCCAGTTTTTCTACTTCTCAAACAGCCTACACTCTAAAAAGATATGTGTTTTCAAAGGTTCTTCACATGTAGTATCAGTTCTAACCATATGGTCTTGAGGAACCCTTTCTAAAATGGGCCTTTGTGTAGGGTTTAGGGTGTAGAGTTTAGGGTTTAGGGTTTAGGGTGTAGAGTTTAGGGTTTAGGGTGTAGGGTGTAGGGTTTAGGGTATAGAGTGTAGAGTTTAGGGTTTAGGCTGTAGGGTTTAGGGTGTAGAGTTTAGGGTTTAGGGTGTAGGGTGTAGGGTTTAGGGTGTAGAGTTTAGGGTTTAGGGTGTAGGGTTTAGAGTGTAGAGTTTAGGGTTTAGGGTTTAGGGTGTAGGGTTTAGGGTGTAGAGTTTAGGGTTTAGGGTGTAGGGTTTAGAGTGTAGAGTTTAGGGTTTAGGGTGTAGGGTTTAGGGTGTAGAGTTTAGGGTTTAGGGTGTAGAGTTTAGGGTTAAGGGTGTAGAGTTTAGGGTTTAGGGTGTAGGGTGTAGGGTTTAGGGTGTAAAGTTTAGGGTTTAGGGTGTAGAGTTTAGGGTTAAGGGTGTAGAGTTTAGGGTTTAGGGTGTAGGGTGTAGAGTTTAGGGTTTAGGGTGTAGGGTTTAGGGTGTAGAGTTTAGGGTGTAGGGTTTAGAGTGTAGAGTTTAGGGTTTAGGGTGTAGGGTTTAGAGTGTAGAGTTTAGGGTTTAGGGTATAGAGTTTAGGGTTTAGGGTGTAGGGTTTAGAGTGTAGAGTTTAGGGTGTAGGGTTTAGAGTGTAGAGTTTAGGGTTTAGAGTGTAGAGTTTAGGGTTTAGGGTGTAGGGTGTAGGGTTTAGGGTGTAGGGTTTAGGGTCCTACAGTCTGGAGCTCAGCTATAGAAATACATATGCTGTCAACACACTCTAAATGTAGTCTTTTTCTCTTTTGAGTGTAACAGAATAGGTAAGTGTGACTTGCTCTCTCAGGTAAGGACAGTTATCTTCTCTTCTCCACTAAGCAAGTAATAGAGATATTAAATGTATTATGATTTTTAAATAATTACTTTATGTATAAACATACCCAGTCACAAAAAACATTAACACTATCTTTATTTTCCTTTCCTTTTAGCACTGTAAATGACTCACATACTGTCCATTTTTGCTTTGTTTTTTCATAACTCAATTGTTATTACACAACATGCTGTTTTTTTAATGTAAAACCCAAACCGGACCAGGAAGTTAAATATTAAAAATCATGTTTAAAGATAATATTAATAATACTATACTGATGTTGATGAAAATAACCATTATTAAAAATGATTTAACACCAAGTGCGGTATATTTACTGCAGGTCCTTTTATCCTTAGCACTTTTAAAGCATGGTTCTTTATGGAAAAGGGTTCTATTTAGCACCAAAAAAGGGTCCTGCTATTGATACAAACCTTAAGAACCCTAATTTGGTACTATTTAGAACCATTTTTCTTAAAAGTGTATATAATGAACACAAATAATCATTATGTAATTTCTCATCAAATATGTTGTTTAATTTTTTTTTTTTTTTTTTTTTTTCAAAAGCCCTCTGGAGAAATGAAAAGAACTCTCCGGTAAAAGTTTAGAGGACTTTGCATTTTCACAAACTTTCTGAAAGCAAACAAAACGGTCCGTTCTAGCCACATATGTGGGTCATTGCTACCTTTCTCAGACCTGTGTGTTGCGTGTCAGCTCCTCGACGAAAGAACATCCGCTCTCCTTCCAACACCACAGTTCTATTTTAATTTACACTTGTGTGCTCTGGCCCATGCTAAAGCCATAATTAAATGATAACAACCCTAAAATTCTCCCATTTCCCTCAAAGGTGAAAAGAAAGATTTAGGCTGAAAGCTCTAGATGTTTTGAGTCTATTGTACCAAACAGGACACCAGAGAAAATTACAAGCATTCAGCGTGTCTTCGTAGCGCCGCTCGGATCAGTCAGTCAAGGGTGGAATTTCAATGGCGGGAAACGTACGTCATAATGAGCTTCAAATTAGCTTCTATTTCTCATCTCCGCAAGCCGCTGCCTATGGGTGTTTGGATGCGCCGTTCAATGGCCTCGCGTGTGTGAAGGTTTTGTGTGGCGTTTGTCGACGGCCTTTCGCCGCATGTGTTAGCGGAACGCTGAGAGTCAGCAGAAAACCTTTTGACATGCCGCCACGGATCATTCAAGCGCCCACTGAGTCGTGGTTTTATCTTCTTCTGCCAAGCACTCGTTTCACTCAGCCTCTCCTCCTTATTTCACCCTCCCCTATCCTCTAACATTGCCCCCCTCCTGTCTCGCCAGACTTAAGGCTCTTCACGCAGCTTTGGTGTAGGCAGCAGTTTTCCTGTGCCCGGTCAGGTAAAAGCTGTGAGTTGTATGGCGCTGTCGTTCCCCATTTGTGCTGTACAGAAAAATGCAAATGTAGGGGCTTATTTGCCTTTTGTCTTTTCTGACAGCTGATACGAGCAACGAAGCCCAGCATCGAAACCCCGTACTCTCAGGGCATGCACTGAAATATTTCAAACAACCGGAGAACACAGAGGAGTTCTAATAATATGCTTGAATGTTGTTGTTGTTGATTTTTTAATTGAAATACTTTTATGAAATGTTGCTGCTACACTTCAGAATTAATTACGAAACATACAACAAGGCAGACTCGATGAATTGATTCAGTGAAGCTGGTAAAGAGCATCAAGGCCACTCGAAACACATCAGGAAACGCTTGTCCCTGATATTAGTAAATGAGCACCTAAGCTAATCATTTAGCTAGAAAAACAGTATTAGAAATGATGATGACATTCTGTGTATGTGGCATAAAGATCACTCTTAGGGTGCTTTCACACTAGCACTTTTGGTATGCAGGTTTTTTCCAGGCAATCGAACCAAGAAAAGGTTATGGTTACACTGTAAATTAAAGTACCTAGGTTTTACATAGAAACGTGAGGGGTTCCCTCTGTTCAGTTTCATTTCATTATTTAATTATTTTTAATTACATTTATTAGCTAAATTACTTTTATCATTTCATGAAATAAACAACTCATGTACATGATCAACAGGAAAAAAAAACAACCTCATCAAACATAAAGGTATTATGCAGTAATTTAAGGCAATTCTCCTTTTTTAACATTATGAAAATATACTGTACATTTTAGAGCTCGTAATTGAGTAAAAAAAAAAATTTAGAAAAAAAGGCAGCAAAAATATCTATGGAAAAAGTTGGCTCATCTATACATTGTAAACAATTTTGGTTGGTTTTTGCTGGTTTTACTTAAAAAAGTAAGGAACCTGGTTGCCTTAAAATTGTGAGTTTATTGAAATTAAAACTTTGAGTTGAGACAATGAAGGAAATTAGTTTATTAAATAGAAACTCAAAATATTATTGTATCTGAACCACATAAAAAAATTGATAAATCATGAAAATAGCACTATTTGGCATGTTTCACTGCATCATCAGAAATAAAACACACACAAGTACCCAATATGTTTACAAAATCTTTTAATAATATTTTAATAAAGGTTGTCAAATCTCAAAAAATGTTCATTGTATTAACTCAAAATTTTCATTTCAATGAACTCAAAATTTTAAGGCAACCAGATAACTTTTTTTCTAAATAATTTTTTACAGTGTAGTCACTGTGAGGCAATATGGAAGATGTGTGATAGATAGGTTACTCTTATTCTAAAATGCTAACAGACCATTTACTTCCAGCAATCTGTGTTTTTAATTTCACAAGATCTTTGATAATTTCAGGAGATTATCTTTAGCAAATTTTAAAACATCTGGTCATCTGGTTTGGATCAACTGAGCCTTCACAAAAAACCTAACCCCTCAGTAACGGGGCAAATACGTCCGACGAGCATGATCTCAAGCAGTGAAAAAATCCATTGTGGAGAAAAGAGGACACTGGCACTCAGACAGGACAAAGCAAGTTTGTTTTTTTAAAAACAATTTTTTTTTAATATGAAACAAAGCCTCAACTTTGAATTTTTTTCATTTTTTAAGAAATGAAAACAGTTATTATTTTGTGGCTCTTTAATGTGTTGTGACAGGTCGCTGTAGTGCCTCAGTAAAAGCTGCTTGTCAACCAATCATATCTTAGTTAATTTTATAAAATCAAATAATCATGAATGAACATCAGATGGAATGTTGTTTCAATCATGGAAAGACAATAGCACTCACCGTTTTGCAAGTTCAAGTCCATCAAAGTTACTCTACTAATTCTCCTGACTGCTTTATCGGACAAAATTGCGAATTCGGCGGATCGTGGTTTATGATTGGTCAAATCACCTGTCAATCAAACTTCCGGGCAATATTGAATTCTACATGTAACACCCACTTTTGAACGTTTCATCTATTCCTGATGGATAGACTAAAGCCTATCCGGTATTCTAATAACCCGTTTCACATTGCAGAAGTAGATTGTGAATGGCAGTGCTGACATTAATAGGCCATGTTTCTACCATTATTAGAAGTAGTGTACACTGCTTGGTAACCACAAACAGTTATTAATGGTAATTCTGTCACTTTCAAGCTGCAATAGGCTGTTTAATAAATAGCAGCATTGTTTGATGTGTGTGATTTATGCTGTCTGTCTTTTGTGCTTTTCTTATTGAAGGTTTCTGATGAGCACAAATTGTCCTGTGACCTCCATCTCTCCAAACTTTTGTCTGCGTCCTTCTCTTAGTTTTAATATCTGCTTCCCCAATAGCAGCGGCAGTGGAGAAATTATTTCCTTTTCAAATCAATCATACGTATGAGTCTCTTATCAGACTGACCTGCTTCCATAAAAACGTTTCTCTGCTGCGCTCATACTCGAAATCCAATTTCTAGGTATTTTCTTGTTTACAGAAAATCATTTGTGTTGGATTGGATGTGCCCTCTGAGCTAGTTATGTGTTTGTGTATGTGCATTTAAAGGAACAGTGCATCTGAAAATGAAACTATTGTCATTTACTCACACTCACGTCATTCCAAACCCATGCGTTTTTTTTTTTTTCTCGTCTGTGAAGTGATTTTAAAGAATGTTCGTGCAGCTCATTTTCATAAAACTGACCTAAAATTCAACAGCAAACAGTTTTGTCTGAGAAACAGACCCAGATTGAATTGTGGTCAAAATAAAATACTGTGTCCTTACCGTTTAATGATTCGCCCCTCAGTTGTGTCAATTATGTTTGTGGTCATTTAAACATCTTTATAGAGAAACCCTTCTTCTCTGACTGTAAGTGAATCAGATCTGATTAATTGAGATGTCCATTTGTTATAGCAAACCTTTTTTCCAGAGAAACTCAGCATAAGCAGCATCGCTCAAACTCATAGAAGAAATGATGACATTAACCACACCGCATTAACCCTGGATGTAAAAAGCCGACCAGACAGATGAGGGTGATGGAGGGGGGAATGGAGCAGAGGAGTGACTGTCACTTTAGAGAGGGAGAAAGCTTATCAGCAGGAGCAGTCGGGCATCAGACTACAATCTCCTGATGAAGGAAACCATGTGGATCCTTCTACAAAACAGGTGCCCTTTGTGTGCTTCAAAATACCCATTATGTGAAGATAACTTTGACAAAGCAAACTTTTACTGTGTTGATCCAGATATTTTTCTACACACATCAACACAAATATGATAACTTTATTTATTTTTCTATACAGTTTAAAGGTTTCGGATTGGTGGGATTTTTAAAATGTTTTTGAAATAAGTTTTATGCTCTCTCTAAAGGTGCATTTATTTGACCAAAATAACAGTAAAAAAAAAAAAAAAAAAAAAGAAAGAAAAGAAAACCCCCGTAAAATTGTGAAATATTATTACATTTTAAAATTACTGTTTTCTATTCTAACATATTTTAAAATGTAAATAATATTTCGAATTTTCAGCATCATGACTTCAGTCTTTAGTGTCACGTGATCCAAATTATTCTAATATGATGATTTGCTGCTCGAGAAACATTTTTAATTATTATCAATTAATGTTAAAATCCAGGATGTTGAAAACAGTGGTGCTGCTTAATATTTTTGTGGAAACCATGTTTTCAGGATTCTTTGATGAACAGAACGTTCAAAAGAACAGCGTATATTACAAATACAGATCTTTATAACATTATAAATGTCTTTACTGTCTCTTTTATTCAATTTAATGTCCTAGCTGAATAAAAGTATTAACGCCTTTAAAAATAAAATAAAAATAAAAACGTATTAAGCCCACAGACTTTTAAATGCTATTCACAATTAGGGGTGCAATTATTATTTTGATAGTAATTTAGTTGAAATGAAGGTCGGCTATTATTAAAACCAAAAGAAAACCATTTTGACATCCAAGAAGTGAACTTTTCAACTTAAAGATTTATCTTTTCATCTTATATTTTATGTTTTTCAATTAGTGGTCCATTTTACAAGGCCAACAGTGTTACCATGATTTTGCGTACAAAGAACTGAATATGGTTTAAGAAATATCAGCATTAAATTATCTTTCTAAGAAGCACTTTGTTGTTTGACCTTGAGGCTTGTAATGGTAAATTACTATAATAAAAAACTATATAAAAAAACTGTCAACCTGGATACCTTCCTTAAGGCATAACTGTATTCCAACACATATTTAAAAATAGTAGTTTAGCTAGATTGCATTGTGTTTATTAACACTTTAATACATTAATTTTAAAAATCCCCTTATTGAAATATAAGGCACCCGTTTCATAGACTGACCCATGCCTCTCTCTCTCTCTCTCTCTCTCTCTCTCTCTCTCTCTCTCTCTCTCTCTCTCTCTCTCTCTCTCTCTCTCTCTCTCTCTCTCTCTCTCTCTCGTTTTTGTGACATATTGGGGACATTCCATAGGCGTAATGGTTTTTATACCGTACAAACCACATTTTCTATCCCCCTACACTGCCCCTGCCCATCACAGGAAACATTCTGCATATTTACTTTCTCAAAAAAACTCCTTCTGTGTGATTTATAAGATGTTTTCCTCATGGGGACCTAAACATGTCCCCACAAGGACAAGGATTTCGAATATTGCCATCTTTGTGGGGACATTTTGTCCCCATAACGTAGGGATTACCAGGCCACACACACACACCCACACACACACACACACACACGAAGATCAATCGCATTTGCAAAAAAGGCGAATGGGGAAGATACAATGGAAAGAAGCGTTGTTTGGCATTAGAGGACAGGGAAAGAGAAAGAAACTGAGGCAAGAAAGCTGAAAGAAACTGGCTTTGACATGCCTCATTTCCTGAGCCTGTTTGTGCAGCAGAGATGTCGGCACTAATAGGTCCCGCAGAAATGCAGCAACCATCATGCGAATTCTACGGGCCGGAGCTGAAAAGGGCTCGAGAAGAAGTGCAAAAACCTCAAGTACCAAAGTACCAAAGTCCATTTTTTTCTGATTGTGTAGGAGCTGACATGAAATTTTGCAAGAGGAAAAGACAACAGATGTTGCTGCCTTTAGCCGGGTTCATTAGATGGTCTGTGGAGAATCAAAAATCGTCAGCCACGGACATTTTCCAGGCTGCATCTGATGTCTGGGGTGCAAGCAGAAGCTGATGTTCAGTTACGGCTTGACATATGAAGATATACTGAGTTTCAGTCACAAATACAAGTTCAAAGTGATAACTAGCTCACCACAGATTGCCTCATCTCTCCTTTAACACCTTCCTTACTGTGATCTTTACATCCTGTTACATCTTGTTCTAACTCATCCCACTCTCTACCTGCCTTACTTACTAATGTAAGTAACCTAAGTGGCCTGTTCCACTGTTCTCCGTATGATGGGACAGCATATTTTTGTAGAGTTTGTTTCTTAAATTAAAAGCATTTGGTTTGCAATAACTGAATGAATGAATTAAAATGTTAATAGTTCAACAATGAGGAAAGAAGAACCCAAACTGATTGCTGCCATCTTTTCTCATGGGCACAGCCGTGTTGAAATGTGGACAGCCTCTCACTAGTGACTGCCCTGAGCTGTGAAAAATATAAGCCTGGCAAAATGCCCACTATAATATATTGGTAACGCTACGAAAAGAGAAATGTAACTAAAGCTCTTGAAATGACACACATTACTATTTGCAAGCTTAGTGGCACATTATCTAATCACAAGTGATGAATTGGAAGTGAGATGGTGGGCTATGAATATTCAGAGATGGTCCTTTGTTGTCATCTGTGAGCCGTAATGATGCTGCGTCTGTGCCGTTTGAGGCTATTTCTGCATTGGTTTCTAAAAAACACATTTGCACATTAAGAAGTTTTATTTTCATGGCCCATTTCACGTGCATGTATGAAATTAATCCATTTACAGAGGGGCTGGAGTTTTCAGGTCCGGTTGTGTGACTAACATGTTTATTCAGGACTTAAACATGAGGCTTTCCAACTTAAGACCCACACAGAGACTCTCTTCGACATATTATGATGACAAAATTGAGATTGAAAAATTGAAATTATTTGGAAAAAAGAAGAGAGCACTGGATCTATTGAGGTTAACAAACTAGAAAAACAAAAGTGATCATACTCAGAACAAACATCACAAAAAACATGCGCATGGTAAAAACAGGGTTCATTTAACCAGAACATATTGGTATTATTTTATGTATTATTTTAAATTCAAAGAGGAAACAATCTTCCTTGTTAGCAAAACATTCAAAAGCAGCACTTTAATTCTGTTGACTAAGACTAAGTAATGTTGTACCTACATGTCTCCTAACTCTCATTATTAATAGACTAGGGTCAGAATAAGTTGACATGTATGGCTGCAAAGTTACTTACAGTGAGTAGAATGTCCTTTAATAACCCATCACAAAGTGTTAGCAGATATTAAGCAGTTAGTGGAATGTTCAAAAAGGACCGAGTTTTTCCTAAAATTGTGGGAGTATCATACATATATATGTTACGTGTAGATGTAACGCTGAAGAAGATTCCAAGACTTCCAAAACTCAAAGGAACTTTATTTACAATCAACGTGGCTTTACAAGAAACATCTATTACTTACTTGGACCATATCACCCATAGAAGAACATCTAATGTGTTAACATCAAGACCAGACAAAGACATGGGGTGCGTCTCAATCAGCTCCCTAGTTCAGTAGTCAGGGCAATGATCAGGGAGTCAGCCCATTGACTTATGTCCTGATCAGTGCCCTCACTAGTGAACTAGGAAGCTGATTGAGACGCAGGGATGGTGAAAACTAGGAACTTAAATACAAACACTGATGATACACTAACGATGGGGACAGGTGGCACAGATGACTAGACACAGCTGACAATACTTAACACACGAGGGGACTGAACTGAGGCGGGAAAACTGAAACAAAGGAACATGAGACTAAAACGAAACCAGGAAGTACAGGGGGAAACACAACAGACAGAGCATGCATGTGACTATATATATATATATATATATATATATATATATATATATATATATATATATATATATATATATATATATATATAGGCTCATTGGATAAACCTTTATACTACATTTTTGAAAAACTCTGTACTTGCAAACATAATTCACTGCAGTTTCCAGCTAAAAATAGCTACAGGTGGCGGTAAAACACCAGCAAATTTTATTCCTTTCAACAGACATCATGGTTAAAAGGACAGATTATCGATTAATAAAGACTTATTTTCATGAGGTTATAATATTTTATGACCCCAAAACACTTGCTATAATGCATGCTTTGTAAATTGCACTGTAAAAAAAGTCTGTAATGGACACAATGAAGTTTAAATATTAAGGTGTATGGACCCACTTTATATTATGTGGCCTTACTATGCTACTACTATGCTAACATTCAAATTATGAATTTGATACAATGCACTTATTGTGTACAGTTTAAAAATTACCTGCATGTAATTACGTCTGTAATAAATTTCTGTAGTTACATTTATAATTACACAGTTGACACTTCCCTTACACCTAACCCTACCCTTAAACTGACCCACACCACCACACCTGTCCCTAACTCTACCCTTAAACTGACCCACACCACCACACCTGTCCCTAACCCTACCCTTAAACTGACCCACACCACCACACCTGACCCTAACTATACCCTTAAACTGACCCACACCTGTCCCTAACCCTACCCTTAAACTGACCCACACCTGTCCCTAACTCTACCCTTAAACTGACCCACACCACCACACCTGTCCCTAACTCTACCCTTAAACTGATCCACACCACCTAACCCTAACCCTAACCCTAACCCTAACCTCACCACCACACCTGTCCCTAACTTTACCCTTAAACTTACCCACACCACCACACCTGTCCCTAACTCTACCCTTAAACTGATCCACACCACCACACCTGTGCCTAACTCTACCCTTAAACTGACCCACACCACCACACCTGTCCCTAACTCTACCCTTAAACTGACACACCACCACACCTGTCCCTAACTCTACCCTTAAACTGACCCACACCACCTCACCTGTCCCTAACTCTACCCTTAAACTGACCCACACCACCTCACCTGTCCCTAACTCTACCCTTAAACTGATCCACACCACCACACCTGTCCCTAACTCTACCCTTAAACTGATCCACACCACACCACCTCACTTGTCCCTAACTCTACCCTTAAACTGACCCACACCACCACACCTGTCCCTAACTCTACCCTTAAACTGATCCACACCACCTCACCTGTCCCTATCTCTACCCTTAAACTGATCCAACCACCACACCTGTCCCTAACTCTACCCTTAAACTGACCCACAGCACCACACCTGTCCCTAACTCTACCCTTAAACTGACCCACACCACCACACCTGTCCCTAACTCTACCCTTAAACTGACCCACACCACCACACCTGACCCTAACTCTACCCTTAAACTGACCCACACCACCACACCTGTCCCTAACTCTACCCTTAAACTGATCCACACCACCTCACCTGACCCTAACTCTACCCTTAAACTGACCCACACCACCACACCTGACCCTAACTCTACCCTTAAACTGACCCACACCACCACACCTGACCCTAACTCTACCCTTAAACTGACCCACACCACCTCACCTGACCGTAACTCTACCCTTAAACTGACCCACACCACCACACCTGACCCTAACTCTACCCTTAAACTGACCCACACCACCACACCTGTCCCTAACTCTACCCTTAAACTGACCCACACCACCACACCTGTCCCTAACCCTACCCTTAAACTGACCCACACCACCACACCTGACCCTAACTATACCCTTAAACTGACCCACACCTGTCCCTAACCCTACCCTTAAACTGACCCACACCTGTCCCTAACTCTACCCTTAAACTGACCCACACCACCACACCTGTCCCTAACTCTACCCTTAAACTGATCCACACCACCTAACCCTAACCCTAACCCTAACCCTAACCTCACCACCACACCTGTCCCTAACTTTACCCTTAAACTTACCCACACCACCACACCTGTCCCTAACTCTACCCTTAAACTGATCCACACCACCACACCTGTCCCTAACTCTACCCTTAAACTGACCCACACCACCACACCTGTCCCTAACTCTACCCTTAAACTGACACACCACCACACCTGTCCCTAACTCTACCCTTAAACTGACCCACACCACCTCACCTGTCCCTAACTCTACCCTTAAACTGACCCACACCACCTCACCTGTCCCTAACTCTACCCTTAAACTGATCCACACCACCACACCTGTCCCTAACTCTACCCTTAAACTGATCCACACCACACCACCTCACTTGTCCCTAACTCTACCCTTAAACTGACCCACACCACCACACCTGTCCCTAACTCTACCCTTAAACTGATCCACACCACCTCACCTGTCCCTAACTCTACCCTTAAACTGATCCAACCACCACACCTGTCCCTAACTCTACCCTTAAACTGACCCACAGCACCACACCTGTCCCTAACTCTACCCTTAAACTGACCCACACCACCACACCTGTCCCTAACTCTACCCTTAAACTGACCCACACCACCACACCTGACCCTAACTCTACCCTTAAACTGACCCACACCACCACACCTGTCCCTAACTCTACCCTTAAACTGATCCACACCACCTCACCTGACCCTAACTCTACCCTTAAACTGACCCACACCACCACACCTGACCCTAACTCTACCCTTAAACTGACCCACACCACCACACCTGACCCTAACTCTACCCTTAAACTGACCCACACCACCTCACCTGACCGTAACTCTACCCTTAAACTGACCCACACCACCACACCTGACCCTAACTCTACCCTTAAACTGACCCACACCACCTCACCTGACCGTAACTCTACCCTTAAACTGACCCACACCACCACACCTGACCCTAACTCTACCCTTAAACTGACCCACACCACCACACCTGTCCCTAACTCTACCCTTAAACTGACCCACACCACCACACCTGTCCCTAACTCTACCCTTAAACTGACCCACACCACCACACCTGACCCTAACTCTACCCTTAAACTGACCCACACCACCACACCTGACCCTAACTCTACCCTTAAACTGACCCACACCACCACCACACCACAACTCTACCCTTAAACTGATCCACACCACCACACCTGACCCTAACTCTACCCTTAAACTGATCCACACCACCACACCTGACCCTAACTCTACCCTTAAACTGATCCACACCACCACACCTGACCCTAACTCTACCCTTAAACTGATCCAACCACCACACCTGACCCTAACTCTACCCTTAAACTGACCCACACCACCACACCTGACCCTAACTCTACCCTTAAACTGATCCAACCACCACACCTGACCCTAACTCTACCCTTAAACTGACCCACACCACCACCACACCACAACTCTACCCTTAAACTGATCCACACCACCACACCTGACCCTAACTCTACCCTTAAACTGATCCACACCACCACACCTGACCCTAACTCTACCCTTAAACTGACCCACACCACCACCACACCACAACTCTACCCCTATCCCATTTCAATATCAGCAAAGGTGTTTATTACTTAATAAGTGCATTGTACTTATTTTTGATGTAAGTACATAGTAGTTAAGGCCACCAAATATAAAGTGGGACCAGTCACCAGATATATTTTTCTTTATAGTTTTTATTTTTATTTTTGTATTTGAATGATGCATTGCATTGTGTTATGTTTTAGGGTTAACGGAAATTTCCATAAAAATTACTTGATAATGACCAGTACATTTTCCGTTTGTATTTTTTTTTTTTTTTGAACATTTACATCACATTGTAAGCTCTATTGCATTTTCTGAGGTGGCATAAAACATTAGTCACAATAAAAGTGTTTAAAGAAGGCATTTAAAATGGCATGGTTGCTTCATCTAATGTATTTTTATTTTATGCTTACTTTTAACTGAAGACTATCAGTTAGATAGAGTTGTATTAAATCCGATAAATAACCAGTGCAAATTGGCAGCTTGCGTCAGTGCATCCCCCCTTTAGCTGTTAAAAAACAACTGTCAGGATTTACTAAAGATACGTTTTACACATTTACAGTTATTTTTGTGCTGACCTTATTGCATATGCATTTGTAGGAGTTTCCCTTTCAGATGCAAAATTGATAAGAGGAGGGCATTTAAATGAATCACACGAGGTGGTTTACTAAGGTTTACTGGAGTCTGTGCCATTATTTACTGCCCAAAAAAGTGCATCTTATACCAGACGCTAATTTGGCAGCTCTTGGTATGGAAATGGAAATGATCCGGCAGCATTTGTGTTCTTTAATTTAGATCACGCACAGAACTGTCCACTCCCATCAGCCCTTTTATTGAATTGCGGTCTCACACAAATTTTCCCTGTTTAGAAGAATTTTTATTTCATTGCGACAATCTCATGACAATTAAACACAATCAATTAGTTATCATATTCTTTTTTTATTATAAATATGAAAAATACTGTAGTATAATATTGATTTAAAACAGCAAAATGGCTATTTAAATAATAATTCATTATTTTTAGCTACAATAAAAAGTTATGATTATTCTTTTCAATTAATTTAATTTATTTCATTGCATTATTAAGTGAGTTGCAAGATAAAATGTAATACATTTTTTCTGGAAATAATCATAAATAAAATCTTATTGACCATACAGATATTGAAATATAATTTCGAGTTTTTTTTATTTGTGTCCTTTTCATTTTGGTGAAATATAATCTGAGCATGCTCTTGACACGAGTATAACCCGTTAAGTTTGTTCTTTCTTTGTCTTTTTTTAAGGTCAAGAGGACAGTCAGTTGTCCCAAAATTGTCCTTCACCACAACAAAAGCAGCAGAAAGCCTCTGAGAGCAACAGCTCTATTAATGTGAGTCTGCATACAGACAGGTGAAGATTTTTTGGTTATCACTTCACATATGGCTGACCGTTATCGCCTTTCAGTTTAGTTTTTATTTTTCATATGCTTCTCTTTCACCTTCCAGCCTAACATAAAACTTCACCCACTTCCTTTGTATTATTCTCTATCTGTATATGCTTTTTACCTGTTGTGTCATTATTGAATTTGCCCTTGAGCAGAATGTGCTATCACATAAAACATCTGTTCAGGTCTTCTTTTTCTTTTTAGCCTTATCAGGTCAGCATGGATAAACAGCAGATGCAGTTCAGCTCAAGGAGCACATCAAAACTTTGAAAGGGTTCCCTGGAGGCATTATATGAAGAGAACACATACTAAAAACATAATAATTGACTTCGTTAATGGTTTATTTCAATATGCCACTTCAGACATTCTACTAACTATAATTAACTAGCAGTCATTGGAGTATTAGCAGACTGTCTGCTTAATATCTGCTAACACTTCATTGTGATGCTCCCACAACAGACATTTTACCAACTAGTAAGTAATGAGTCACTAATCAGACCTGGTGTGTAGTTGCAAATTAATGTTAATTTCCAAAGTTACTTATAGTTAGTAATGTCTTAATTGGACTATTGCAATTTCTCCTAAAGGCTCTGATGTTTAGTCAACTCACTTCTGTTTTATTACACAATGCTTTCTAACAACTTGTATTTCTTTCTAATTGTAGAATATGCATAGTAAAAACAAAAAACAAAAAGTAGATGTAAGGCACCTGCTTAATTAAAACCTGAGAAAACCTCACCAACTTGAAACACTAATGTGCCAGACAGCAGGCGATTAGAAGCAGTGACAGATTTGTACTAAGAAGATTAATCCATTCGCTGTTTCCATATGAAATAATGCTTTTTAGAATAAAAATGAGCTTAATCTGAAATTGTGACTGGTAACACGCGCTGATAAATAGAAAATACTTTCAAAACTCCATTAATACAAACAATTCAAAGGCATAAAGGGCAGTCCGGTGGGGCACACTGGAATATGAAACAACCCTACACAACAGTTATCAAAGCCACACGGGATTAATTAAAAACACACCAAAGCAAAGGCACAGTAGTACAACCAAGAAGACAAAATCACACACACGAATGTTTTCCACATAGGACTATTGAGTCAAATGCAAATGAGTACATTATAAAAGGAAAAGATATTGCGTTGGTGTGTCGTTTGACAACCCGGCCGATTGCAAAAGGACAAGAGAAACAAATGATTACAATAAAAGTAGCACTTTTCCTTAACTGTTCCCTCCCATGCATAGGCACAAGCACAACAAATATGTATTTTTAATAACACGGGCATATACTGCAGAGTGAAAAAACCAACAGGACTGCTGGAGACAAGTGTGTTGTATCAATTTAATCTGCAGAGACTACATTTGTAGGTTTATTTCTGAAGAGTGTTAATACGATGTGGGGGAATTTTACTGTAAAGTGAGCATCATTTAACCCTGCTGAAGGGCAGAACACTGGAAATGAGCAGGGGATTACCTTCTAAATGTATATGTTTGATACACCGCAAATTATAATATAGCAATACAATTTTGATTTGAATCCGAATGTTACCTGAATAACACAGCTAAAAACAACAGACTGTAAAACTGCAAAAGTTTTTGTTCAAGTTTGATAAAAACAAACACCAGGGTTGAGCAAAAATACAGAATTTATCACCTGACCATTCTTCTATTTCTAAAGCTTATAATCCTTCCAACTTCAAGGCCTTTTAAAAAAATTCCAAAAGCTTTCAATCAATGCTTTTCAAGCCAACATTTAAAGTTAGTCTAAATCTTGATTTTCTAGTTAAAAATGACTATTGTATTTCAGGTCACTCCAGTACCACTTTCTTACACTACTGTTTAGAAAGTTCGATTGGTTAGTATTTTGTCCCCTTACATTTTAAATATTACTTTTACTCAGACAATATGCTGACAGCGACAGTAAAGATAAGTTCTCTAATGTTGTAAGATATTTCTATTTCAAATTAATGTTCAATAACTTTTTTGGGGGAAAATATATAAATCACAGTTTCACAAAAAAATATGAAGCAGCACAACTGTTTTCAACACAGATGATAATCATAAATATTTCTTGAGCAGCATTATTAGAATGATTTCTGAAGGATCATGTGGCACTGAAAACTGGAGTAATGATGAAGGAAATTCAGCTTTGGTCTCAGGAATCAATTACTTTTTAAATCATAATAATATTCTACTGTATTTTGCAGATGATAAATGTACTGGGAAATGAGCTTGGACGAGAACAGTGAGGATGGCATAAAACATCTGCTCAAACTGAACCATTCCAAGCTCCAACATATAACAAAATATGCTTTACTTTATTCTTCTGTAATTGTTACTCTGATATCAAGAGAGTTTTATATTATTGCGACAGGTAGAGCCTGTTAGATGCGGGTCACTAAAGATCCAAGTATGTAAGAGTAATTGGTGAAACATTCATGCATTTAAGTCCTTTGTGAAGGGATTGGATTTTTAGTTTGCATTTTTGTTTCTTCATTTACCATTCTTCTTTGTCTGTCATGCAAGCACTGGTCTTTTCTTCAGGCATGGAAATATAGTCACATTTCCTAGCTAATTTCCAATTGATACCATAGAAATACACTTCACTTTTAACCTTTAAAAAAAAAAAACTTTAAAAAAGCAACGTAAACATTTCTGAAACTTGTTAGCTAGAAAGTTTTGTATTCACCCTCTTTCTCCATTCTTCACAGTGTGCTTTTTTAGTTATATTAGTACGTTCCATTCACATCTGAAGGAAGGCGAGGGTCAGTCCTCACTGTGGCCTGTCATTAGACTCACATAGAGACAGTATTCATTCTGCTTCCCCTGCAGTCAAAAAGCACTCAATGCAGTCGCTCAGGAAATGCCTGACCTGCCTTTCAGATATTGCTTTGGAGAGAGGAGGTTATTGCAGCCCCATTCTGTGGATTAAGTGGGTCTGGGTCTAAGTTACTAAAGCCTCCTCCTAGGGGTTTGACCCATGGGGCCACCCAATTTCTGCGTATAGTAGACTTAAAAAGCAAAGAAAGAGGGCAAAAGTGAGAACAAGTGGAAAAGCTTTAGCAGAATGAATACATGTAGTAAGAAACTACTGGCTTTTTATCCATTTAGAGTAACAATAGAAAATTGGTGGTTGCAGACTGGTTACCATGGCAAGATAAGGACTTGCTCAAAAATGAAGTTTAGAATATTGAGCTATACACGCACCAGCCACTTTACTGGCGGTATGTTCAACTGTTAATGCAAATATATAATTTGCCAATCACATGGCAGCAACTCAATGCATTTACACATGTAAACATCCATTTCAAAATGAGCATCAGAATGTGGAAGAAAGGTGATATAAGTGACTTTAAACATGTCATGCCTCCACAGTCACCAGATCTCAATCCAGTAGAGCATCTTTGGGATGTTGTAGAACGGGAGATTCGCATCATGGATGTGTAGCCGACAAATCTGTAGCAACTGTGTGATGTTATCCTGTAAATATGGACAAAATCTGTTGCCAGAACTCTGTTGAATCTATGCCAGGAAGAATTCAGGCAGTTCTGAAGGCAAAAATGGCCAGTGGGTGTATGTAACCGATCAGGTCAATGTATTTTTATAAGCACAAATGACCTTACAACCATTTTACAAACAATATACAAAATTAATCAACCAAAATAAATCAACTTAAAACTACTATGGCTTTCGAAATTGGATTCACATTCAGCTAAAAGACACCCAATCCCCCCCCCCCCCCTCATTTTTTCTCTCCATTTATCCAGTATATGCAAAAAGATCATACTGTCATCAAGATATTCCTAAGCCGTATGACTTTCTTTCTTTTGTGAAAAACAAAATTGGTGCAAAATTGAAATTGAAGTTATAGCCATGCACTGGGGAATTTAGCTCTTTTATTAAATACAATAAATTACTTGGAGTGACATCAGATGTGGAAGGCAAATGATTCAGTCTTGAGTCACTTGAGGCTAGGGGGCTTTAGTCACCTTAGGGGGGCTCAGCCCAGTGTGGGTATTATTATTTTTTTTTTTTACACTTTAGTTTAAGGTCCAATTCTTACTATTAACTAGTAGCTTATTAGCATGTATATTATAATACTAGCCGTTTATTATTACTTGTAAAGCAAATATGAATGCCTTATTCTGCATGACCATATTGTACATCTGTTAATCATACTCAGGAATGTAGGCAGGTTTATAATAACTGAGATCCCAAATGTGAGGTAATTAGGGGAGTTCGGGGAAATTTTAATTTCTATGATCTACATATGGGCATTTTAAGATGTTCTGAAGGCCAAAAAATAGATAACAATAGCTTGAAATCCATGACATGACTGATAGAGTATTTCCATTTTCGTCAGTGAAGAAAGTAAACATATGGTTAAATGATATGTATGTTTTATGAATCATGTTCGTAGACACAATAATTTACTAAAGTATACCAGGAAAGCTAGGCACCACATTCATTATATCTTAGGCTGAAAAAAAAGAAGAGCTTTTTTATTTACTGAAGGCTGCACTGTAAAAAAATAAATCAAATCAGGTCTCCAACTGAACATTTTCGAGTGACTGATCACATTTTTTAGTTGGCCAAATTTAAATTTCATCAATTCACAGAAATTCAATTTGGCCAACTGTCACTAGGCAAATTTCAATTGGAGACCTGCATTTTTTTTTTTTTTTTTTTTTTTTTTTGTGTGTAGGAATGGAATTATATTAATTTAGAATATGTGGCCTACACATTCATTATTAATCTGAAGAAAACTGCTTTTTAATAGCTATTTCTTGTTTGCTAATTAAATTATGAATCACATTACATTGGCCTATTTTCAATTCAAAATGGCAAAATCAGACAAAATTGTATTCATTTGCCTGAATATTTTTGTCATTTGTTTAACTTTTCTGACTTAAAGCTCAGATACAACACACACACACACACACACACACACACACACACACACACACACACACACACACACACACACACACACACACACACACACACACACACACACACACACACACACACACACACACACACACACACACACACACACACACCTCTGCTTCTGACGTGCGCTCTGCTTGGTGCCGCTGCAGATTTAAAAACACACTGATTAACACAGACTTAAAAAACAGGGAAAAAACGACGCCTCCCACCAGTTTCATATGTTTTAAAGGTTAATTACATATTTTGCTGAAGCCCCCCTAAAAAAGTGCCTAGCGATGCCCATGGCATGAACATTCTGCCGAACATTTTATTTTGAGACTTTTCTTTCAAACGGTGATCAAACTAGAAAACATATTTTTCAAAGTTTGGTCAGCAACAAATATCTGACTGTTTAAGAGAATGGTATAAAAGCTTTTCAAACATTTTTTAGTGGCAGCTTGGACAGTCACAGGACCCTTTATAGAGATAATGAACCAATGACTGAAATACTATCCTTCAACTAAATACAATTTACAGCAGATGGTTGAATTTAGAGTGAACCTCAGAGTGGAGCTTCAAAGGCTGCCACTGAGTGTTCTTTATCCCCTCTGGCTTTGATTTGGAGTAGTTTTCTTTATACAGTGCATGATTACACGAGCCTTGATCACACTTTATAACGTCAAGCAGTGAAATGGCTTCTATATTGCACTTTGCAGGGTGATTGAGGGAGTGACCTGACTCTGGGCTACAGAGTAGCACTTTTGAGGGTTTTATTGGCCCAGGCCTCTTCTCCATTTGTCATAATGGGGCATGAATTTGGCTTCCTTTTGTGAAGTTCATGTTCCATTCCACTCAATGTGATTCAAGAACATTGATTCATTCTGCCTGTTACCGGAAAATGATAAAAGCCTGTTACTTGTTTGTCAGTTGGTTTTGGCTCTACATAAACTTAAATGATGCGCACAAGCGCCAACAAATGACACAAAAGAACTATAAAATTAATTAAAATACATAGAGCATAACAGAGCTAAAGGCAAACCTTAAGAAAAAAACATTTCTTTTCACTACTCCCAAAGTGTATGATTGCAGAAAAAAAATAGAAATAAACAAAACAACAACAACAAAAAAAATTAAAACTGCACCATATAATTTTTCCGTCCGCTAGAGGGCGCCTATTCAAAACAAAGGAGTAGTTAGATGACGCTAAGTTTGAGCTCTGAATCTAGGAACATGTGGTCTTCACCTCACAGCCAGTGGTAAAAGAAGGTTCAAAAACTCAAAAATAAAAGGTTATTAATGTTACTGTAGTATGAAGCAGGGCAGGAACGAGTGTTGATCGACAGTTTATCATATTAGATACATTTAAGTGTGTTTAAAATGATGTAATGACGTTACTCTGTGCGTTCGCTCGGTGCTGCTGTGACACTTGTTCACACTGCTAAGAGTAAAGCGTTTCTGCTGAATAAAACCGGAAACCAAGAGTAACGCAGAAATGACGCAATTGACAGGCGACTCCCTCAGACGTCCCGGCTCCTTGATTAAAATAGTAATTTTCTCACAATTTACAAATATTTGGAAACATTTGGGATATTGTAAGTACTCAACTGACCAAACTATATAACACTGGCCTGGTGGTTAATGGATATTTTACTGCAAAAATACTACATAGTGCACCTTAAACCATTTGTTCCCATGACTTACTAATATGTCAACATGTATTAATAATTTTTTCATTGTTTTAAGTCAATTGTTCGAACAATAATTTGTTCCCTTGTTTTAGTTAAATCAAACAAGGAAATTCATTAGTTGTACCCACAATTTACTAGCCTGACAAGCCAGACCCACATCAAGATGTTTGGTCTGGAAACTCACCATTGACAGCTCAATCCGAGGGGCGGGATAAACGGTTGTCTTTCAAACTCCCTCTGCACACGATAGGATAGCGCTACAACCAACCAGAGCAACGAAGGTGAAGCAGAGCTAGCTGACTGATTAAACATTCACCGTATCTGGTCGGCTAAACTCTGAACACATCTTCCCTTTTTAAGAATGACTTCAGTGCCGTTTTTTGTTCTTTTCTCAGAGAAAAGCTTAACTCCAAGTCTTCCAGAGTCGCGGTCAAAGCTGATTCGAAAGACCGCCGCCGTTCGCCCGTTTCTGTGTTTACTAGAAGCATGCAAAAGCAACTCGGCCGTCGTCATTGTGGCCCCGCCCGCCGACTCTTTACACGATGTGATTGGGCCGTCCAGATTTTGAGGAACACAGCTCAGAAGGGTATTGAGAGTTCCTAGACGACACTTGCGGGCAGATTAAATTTGCTGCCGCTAGGGTGCGTCTAGATTTCTAGGCTAACAATTTACTAAAACAAGAGAACAAATTCTTAACACGTGGCCATTATATATTTTTTCCACACGTCATGGTTCCACAGAAATTCAGTTAATATTTATATGGCAAATATAAATATAAGTAGGATTAGAGTAATAACGCCATATATATATATATATATATATATATATATATATATATATATATATATATATATATATATATATATATATATATATATATATATTAAACAAAACTAGAAAAACCCACTGGTGTACATAACGTAAACTGTTTAAAAAGACAAAAGAAAGAAGCTATTCACTCAAACTGAAGCACTTCTGAACAGCCATCTTCTTTGAGGGATTCTTCATTTCTATAACTAAAAGAAGTCATTTGGCCTTAATGTTTCATATATCCCTTATCTTTTTTTGTTTTTCTGGAGCTCTATATGTTTTTGTCCTTTCACCATTTGTCCCCATTCATTTTTTTGGTATCAACATTTTGCCTTGTATCTCATGTTCTGCGAAAGAAAGAAAGTTGTAGCATGCATCTGTCATCAAACAGAGCCCTGGCCTCTTCTCCATTTGTCAAAATGGTTCATGAATTTGGCATCCTTTTGTGAAGTTCATGTTCCATTCTACTCGAGAGCTTTGATTCTTTCTGTCTGTTACCGGAAAGCTGGAAAAGCCGGTTACAGCTGAGTAGCTTTGATTGTTTGTCAACCGATTTTGGCACTACAAAAAAAAAACTTGAGAAACAATAATGCACACGATGCGTCATGCTGCATTCACTCCTTTGGATCCTTTCTCGGTTGCTTGTTGACAGGGAGCCTGTAGAAATAATTAAACTGTGCTCACCGAATGTGCTATCTAAAGTCACATTTTACAGTGAGAGGAGCTTTACAGCGAGGGTTTGTACATAAACGCTGATCAAATACGAAGACGTTCTTTTGCCCTGCCGGTTATTACATGACTGTAATTCGGCTAAGGGCTGAGAGTTTTATCCAGGCTTCTGATGTCTTTCCTACGGCCCATCAATCATACGGAACTAGATTAAAAATGGAAATGAACAGAGGAAGGCAGAAATATTCATCTCTTCTAAAAAAGGGCTAGCGGTGATTACATTAAAAAAGGTGTTAGTCCTGCTTTACCATAGAGTTGAGGAAAAAGACAGGAAAACTTAATCCGCCTTTAGAACATTAACATTCAAATTACATGGACGCAAGTTTCCTGCTTAGCCCTGGGACCGCAGGAGGAAAAATTGGACCGTGAAGATTCATCGAGACTATATATGACAAAATGAAGAAGTTCTCCCCGTGTTGCCCTGTGTTTTCGGACTGGACGAAAGCTTGCAATATACAATATAACTTAAAGGGTTAGTTCACCCAAAAATGGAATGTATGTAATTAATGACTCACACCCATAAGACCTCATCTTCGGAACACAGTTTAAGATAAAAAAAAATAGTTTATCATTAAAAAATAAAAATAAAATAAAAAATAAAACTCTTCCTCCTCTATTTTTCTCGTTTCCCTCCCTATTCTAGTTTTGCTCCTCTGAGTAATATCCAAATCTTTGTATTTAGGGCACTTTTTGCATTTCTTCACCTCTTCATGACAGATCACTTCCTGTACTCCCGTTAAAGCGTCTGCTAAATGCATAAATGTAAATGTAAATATAGATATTTTATATTTAGTATGAGGGCGTATGCAAGTGTATGCACACTATACTGTCCATGTCCAGAAAGGGAATAAAAACATCATCAAAGTAGTCCATATGTGACATCAGTCCAAAAATGGTCCGAAAAAAAACAAAACAGTTAAGATTCAAACAGTTATGGATCAGCGTATTGATTCATGATTCGGCTCGCCAATGTCACGTGATTTCAGCAGTTTGATAGCCTGACAAGCCAGACCCACATCAAGATGTTTGGTCTGGAAACTCACCATAGACAGGGCTCAATCCGAGGGGCGGGATAAACGGTTGTCTTTCAAACTCCCTCTGCACGTGATAGGATAGCGCTACACCAACCGGAGCAACGACGGTGAAGGGGAGCTCGCTGACTGATTAAACATTCGCCGTATCCGGTCGGCTAAACTCCGAACACATCTTCCCTTTTTAAGAATGACTTCAGTGCCGCTCTTTGTTCTTTTCTCAGAGGAAAGCTTAACTCCAAGTCTTCCAGAGTCGCGGTCAGAGCTGATTCGAAAGACCGCCGCCGTTCGCCAGTTTCTGTGTTGACTAGAAGACTGTGTTACTAGAAGCACGCAAACGCAACTCGGCCATCGTCATTATGGCCCCGCCCGCCGACTCTATAGCCTACGCGATGTGATTGGGTCGTCCAGATTCTGAGGAATACAGCTCAGATAGGAATTGAGAGTTGCTAGACCACACTTGCGGGCAAATTAAATTGGCTGCCGCTAGGGTGCGTCTAGATTTCTAGGCTAGCAGTTTGACAGTTTGACACGCGATCCGGATCATGAATCAATAAGCTGATTCATAACCGTTTGAATCTTTATTTGAGGATTGAAAACAAAACCAGAAGAGAAGACAATGCTGAATAAAGTCGTAGTTTTTGTGATTTTTGGACCAAAATGTATTTTCGATCCTTCAAGAGATTCTAATTAACTAACTGATGTCACATATGGACTACATTGATGATGTTTTATTACCTTTCTGGACATGGACAGTATAGTGTGCATACACTTGGATACACTCTCAAACTAAATATAAAATATCTTAAACAGTGTTCCGAAGATCTTACAGGTATAGAACGACATTAGGGTGAGTCATTAATGACATAAATTTCATTTTTGGGTGAACTAAAACCTTTAATTCAAACATGTTTTCCTTATATTTATAATATGCATGAAAAGGGGAGTTAATAAGAAGGCTTCACTGAGTGATTACATCTTCAATTTGCAACAGTAAAACCCCTTTTTAATTGGTATTTATTTCTTTAGGATTGACGCCGCATGCTGTTTCTTCTGTCAAACAGCCCCTGTAATTATTCTTTTCTTCTAGTTTTGGTATTGCAAAGTGATGTACACATTCGGTGAGTGGGTGGAGGTTGTAACAAATTGTCATGTACAGTCATACAATTTTAAACATTGAATAATGTAATACATAATGGTGTTCTTAAAAATACCAGCTAAAAAGTCTTTGGATGCACAGATGGTAGAACAATTTAAGTTAACAGATTAAATAAAATGAGGTAAAGAAGTCACCATGGCTCTGTTCCAAAACCTGGTGAGCTGCTTACATATGCGTGTGTTTCAGATTGATTATTGTTGTACCTAGTTTTAAGCAAATTATGAGGCAGTCCCAGATACAACATCGGCTCAATGGAAAAACATGCCTCTGTCAACATTTTTGCTCTCAAAACATACCCATACATACAGTTTAGTGCTGTTGAAATGAACAATAGTGGCCATAAAACACAGGCTTGTGAAAACATTTATTTTCTCACGAATGATTAAATAATATCCTTGCACAATACTATGTTATAACCTCAACACACTTTAACCATCACTCTCAGAAAAAAAAGGTACCATGGAGGTACTTTTTTCCCCCCTTGGGGAACAAACTTTTAAACTGTACCTTTATAGAGTACACAATTGTTCCTTAGTGGGATATTTTACCATTGACTTCCTCTACAAAAATACAAAATACAAAAATATCCCCTTAAGGGTAAGGGTACCACTCAGTGAGACTTGGGCACTGAACATCCTGATTGGTTGAGTCTACGCAGCATTTTTTTTTTAACTTAAAAGTCTGTTGCAGTGCATGCATTGAGAGTTGTTTGCTATTCAAATCCACAATGGAGTTTAAAAATACGACTGATGAACCGAAGACGAGGTTCAGGCTTTATTAAGCTTATTTGCGGAGGACGAAAGTGGGCTGTGGAAAGTTGTGTGCAGTCTTACGTCATTGGACTAATCTTCAGACTTAAGACAGCGATCGAAACGCTGGCAGCAACAGGTCTGGGGGAATAAAGAGTTCCTGGGAAAAAAGTTCCTGCGGGACAAATTGTTCTTGGTAATTTTGGTGGAAATAAGACAATGTTTTAGTCATACTAAAACATCTTTAAAAAAACAAAAGAAAACAGGTTCGTCTTATTTTCAGGGTCTAGACTTTTACATGTTAGAAATACACCCGCAACAATAGGTGGTGCCAAATACGCGTAAAACGAGTGTACCAAGAAATACAGTGTGTCAGAGTATAATGTTAAAAGATTGCAAATGCAAAAAGAAAATCATGACTGCCATGTTTGTGACCATTCTTCCAGTGTATGTGCTTTTAAAGCATAATATCATATCAAAATTTAATTAATAGTGTTAGTGAAATTTTAGGAGGCTAGTTTTCACTATGAGATGGATAGCCTAATTGTAATATAATTTAGTTGGGCTACAGGTTTTTTTATGGTAATCCAAAAAAAATATAATATATATATATTTTTTTATGTAATTGTTTTTTTTTTTTTTGCCAGTACTCTTTTATCCAGAACAATATGGTACATTAAACTGATTTTATAAAAAAAAAGTTAAGAGTTGAATCTTGTATAACTTATATAAATAACTTGTATAAAATTGAAAATTGCTCAACTTATTTTGGTGAGTTAAAGCATTGTTGTCATAACTTATTAATAATATAATTTCAAACCATGTTGCCATAACTTATTAATTATATATTTTTTACAGTGTTCAAAACAATATCAAAGGCGCAGCTTGATGATGCAGTGAAGTGGAATCATGGGAGTTGTCGTCTTCACCTCCACAGACAAAAGCAATCCTAATGTATTAGCGTTTTATTAATATTATTGCGGTATGAAGAAGGGGCATTTTACATTGCAGTTTTTATTATTGTAACTACAACAGCAGAAGACCCCACCGGGTACCTCTCATCTTTACTACAAATAGGAAAAAGAGGCTACAATTTGCACAAGCTCGCCAAAATTGGACAGTTGAAGACTGGAAAAATGTTGCCTGGTCTGATGAGTTTCGATTTCTGTTGAGACATTCAGATGGTAGAGTCAGAATTTGTCGTAAACAGAATGAGAACATGGATCCAGCATGCCTTGTTTCCACTGTGCAGGCTGGTGGTGGTGGTGTAATGGTGTGGGGGATGTTTTCTTTGCACACTTTAGGCCCCTTAGTGCCAATTGGGCATCATTTAAATGCCACGACATACCTGAGCATTGTTTCTGACCATGTCCATCCCTTTTTTTTTTTTAATTCTGATTATTGTC
Source organism: Pseudorasbora parva (assembly GCF_024679245.1). Taxonomy (NCBI): domain Eukaryota; kingdom Metazoa; phylum Chordata; class Actinopteri; order Cypriniformes; family Gobionidae; genus Pseudorasbora; species Pseudorasbora parva. The sequence goes on from NC_090183.1 coordinate 7,338,878, forward strand.
TTTACAACTGTTTTTAACTATGCTTGTTTTAAATTTTTATTCGTCCATATGGTACTCTTTTTTTTTTCTCATGCATTTGTTACCACTGTTTTAATTAATTTCTATGTAAAGCACTTTGAATTGCCATTGGGTATGAAATGTGCTATACAAATAAACTTGCCTTGCCTTGCCTTGCCTTTATGACCACATCCTCTGATGGCTACTTCCAGCAGGATAATGCACCATGTCACAAAGTTTGAATCATTTCAAATTGGTTTCTTTATAATCACAATGAGTTCACTGTTCACAAAAATTGCCCCCACAGTCACCAGATCTCAACCCAATAGAGCATCTTTGGGATGTGATGGAATGGGAGCTTCGTGCCCTGGATGTGCATCCCACAAATCTCCATCAACTGCAAGATGCTATCCTATCAATATGAGCCAACATTTCTACAGAATGCTTTCAGCTCCTTGTTGAATCAATGCCATGTAGAATTAAGGCAGTTCTGAAGGCGAAAGGGGTCAAACACGGTGCAAATGTGCCATACAACATTCAGATTTGGGGGAATCTTTTCTAAATCACAGAGGTCCCTATAATACTAATCCCGTGCGAATAGGGCTTTAAACATTGTTGGAAGCTTTTGGGATATCTGTACACAAGTCAACAAAATATATAACTTCATACTAGTGAAATCTTACATATTGTGCTTTTAAGGGTCTATATCTAACTTTTTCTTCTCATCAAAAATGGTGGACACACTGAGAGAAATATTAATTATATATATGATTATCTATTTAATACCAAAAAGGATTTACAAAAATAGTTAAATGTAATTCAACATTCATATTTTGCTTATTAGAAAATTACACAGTTAGCTTAGCAACAAGCTAAAAACCAAACCCTATTAATTGAGTGTTGCTGCCTTAGAAAGCAGCAGCCTAGTGGACAGAAAACAGCTAGGCAGTTCACAGAAACAGAAACAGTGTGTGCATTTTTCTGTTAGTTTGCTACTGTTTACACTTACCAAAGATGGAGTGTTTAATAAATTTGTCTCTGTTGTAAAATTGAGTCATGTTTGTACACTTCGCGGTAAGTACCTGTGCATATGTACATTGGTATGTATTTGTGTGTGTGCAATAAAGTGTAAGGGGACATTTGTATGTGTACCTGCACTTCATCTGCTGACAGTCCAATTTCATGGTGTGTCTTGCCTATTTTCCCAAGATGTTGACTCCTTATTGAACAATTCAAATTTGATTTGCGAGGAAAGGATGCTAAATACTGGCTAGAGTTAAATGGTCGCCACACATAAGGAGCACACCAGCGGCTCAGCCCCGTCGCGCACAGAAACCTCGTTCTGATATAAATCAGGCGACTCATCCAGGGGGAAAATGACTTCTGGGTTTCGGCTTGTTTGCCTGAGGCTTGAGACAATACGCAGATGTAGATAACACGCAAGCCCCAAATCAAGAAG
>NC_090183.1:7340533-7448033 GCF_024679245.1 Pseudorasbora parva
ACACCATGGAAAAATGTTTGACCCTAAAGCAGAAAAAAAAACCTGTTAACTATAAGGGCCATCGGTGAGCACCTGTTGAGCTTTTTGCTGTGTGTCTTGCATGTTGGCAGTCATAGACTCAACAGCGTGTTGAATTGGTGTCGGGTTGTCAGCAAGAGAGAACTATGGATTTTTGTACAGAACTCTCTGTTTATCATCTTTGTTGAACAACATTCCAATCAACTAATCAGATTGGAGGCACACGTTTAGGCTTACAATCAGAGTTTGGTGCTTTGGTCCTTTCAGTGGTATTCACTGATTTTAGGGATGTTGTTCCAGGATCAACAAAATATGTTTACCCAGGGACACCTCTAACTTGAACATCCTGATTTTTCAGAGTTAGATGTGTTCCTGGCAGTGGCGATTTCTTTAAGACTGCAAGGGAAGCTCGGCTTCCCTTATACTGTCACAAAATTAATGGTCAAATATGTACTATTATATTAACATTGTATTGACTAAAAATGCGTTAGAAAACGTTCATCTCAAAGACGAGTTTGTTCAGAATCAGTTACATATAGCAGGTCGGCTGACTCGATTTCCATCTCATACATTCCCGCAGCGTCACAGTGCATTTCCCCATTGAAGCCCAGCGTCCATTGACTTCAATGGGGCTGCTTTGAACGGTTTTTTTCAGCGCTTCGAAACTAGACGGTCATTGGATAAACACTGCGATTATGTCCCGCCCACGGACGCTCAGCGTCTCTGGGAGTGAATGGGGAGTGGGCTGGCCCGGACGCCGAGCTTCTTGCCTGATGATTGGAGGGTCTGCATCTCCTTTTGACTGACAGCGATTCTGTACTATAAGGAATCACTGAAGCTATTCGCTCTCAGTCCCATCGCGGATTTCTCAAGTTCAGTCGAAATAAAAACTGCTGCAACCTATTTCTTTGATATTTGCTTGGCGAAATTGCTTGATTTTCATCATACATTTCACACAATTATACACCACATTCCTTGTTTCAGTTTTACAGAGTTTAATATTTTTTTTTAGATCGTTCATTCATTCACAGGGTAAAAGACCATTTTCTTGAAAAGAAACGTAGGGCAGAATTTACTTTTAAATAAATAAGACAATTGGCCGAAAATGAGCTTCCCCTCTCTGACAGACCAGTAGCCGCCACTGGTTCCTGGGTCAACATACACTCACCTAAAGGATTTTTAGGAACACCTGTTAAATTTCTCATTAATGCAATTATATATTCAACCAATCACATAGCAGTTGCTTCAGTGCATTTAGGGTGTGGTTCTGGTCAAGACAATCTCCTGAGATATTGCTGATAGAAGAGCAACTTTGACGGAAATAACCACTCGTTACAACCGAGGTATGCAGCAAAGCATTTGTGAAGCCACACATTACCATTAAACCTAACCCTACCCATAACGTATCCCCAAAATCAAAGAGAAAATATGGGTGAATTAGCCTGACAAGCCAGACCCACATCAAGATGTTTGGTCTGGAAACTCACCATTGACAGCTCAATCCGAGGGGCGGGATAAACGGATGTCTTTCAAACTCCTTCTGCACGCGATAGGATAGCGCTACAACCAACCAGAGAAACGAAGGTGAAGCAGAGCTTGTTGATAGATTAAACATTCGCTGTATCCGGTCAGCAAAACTCCGAACACATCTTCCCTTTTTAAGAATGACTTCAGTGCCGTTCTTTGTTCTTTTCTCAGAGAAAAGCTTAACTCCAAGTCTTCCAGAGTCGCGGGCGAAGCTGATTTCGAAAGACCGCCGTTCACCAGTTTCTGTGTTTACTAGAAGCACGCAAACGCAACTCGGCCGTCATCATTATGGCCCCGCCCACCGACTCTATACACGATGTGATTGGTCCGGCAAGAGTTAGGCAAATACAGCTCAGAAGGGTATTGAGAGTTGCTAGACGACACTTGCGGGCAGATTAAATTTGCTGCCGCTAGGGTGCGTCTAGATTTCTAGGCTACGGGTGAATAGCACCAACCCCTGATTGTAAGCCTAAACTTGAACTAAACTAACTTGTCCCTCAAATCTGATTCGTTGATATGTTGATCCAGGAACATGTACTTGGCAAAATCAGGTTTAACAATCTGATTACCTAATTCCCAACAACCAATCAGATATAATTACTCTGTAATATTAGAGATGAATTGTGGGTATATAGGTTTAGGTCAAGGGATAGGGTGAGGACTACATTTTTAGGACAGGAATGTTGTTCACGAATCAACAAAATCTTTTGATCCAGGAACATGTTTTACTTGGCAAAGTCATAGTGACTGAATGCAATTTATGGGGCAAGGCATAGCATAAATGTGAAAATACAGGAAAATAACCATAGAAATGGAACACTATCAGTCACATCTGGTATTTTAATAATGTTCAAGCATATCAAGCATAAGACCTTTGAAATTATGGGAGTAGGTCTACATTACAGATATGTTAGTAAGCATGTAAAAAGTGTTAACAAAATGCCAGTTACTTATTTCAATGTAGTGCTTATGCTCATCACAAAAGAAAAAAATACATCAGTGAAATTGTATTTGCACATATTTCCCTGATGACTGAACAGGATGAACGATTTTTTGCTTGTACTTATTCTGTATAGTGACATGCAGGTGACATTGAAAGTGTCTGTTTGAAATTCTCAAACGGACACAGAAGAATAGTTTTATGATAACAATTAAGTGTCTGAGGATGTTTTTCTCATATTTCCTCTATACAATCACTAGTATCAGTGTGCATGCTGTAATGCAGTAAATGAGCTTTGATCAAATCTAGCGTGCTTCATCGGGATTACACAATGATTAAATTTCACTGGTGGCCCTGATTCCAGCAAGCTCAATTAAACATACCAAAAGCAGTCTCCTTTTCCTTGTGAACAATGTTAAAAAATGCCTGAATTATAGCGCAACCTTTAAGGAGAAAGGACACTGTAGATTCATTTATGCATTTGACAGAGGCTTTTATCCAAAGCAAATTACATTTCATTCAAAGTACACATTTTTAACAGTTCTTGCTGGAATCAAACCTATGACCTTGGCATTGCTGGTGCCATGGTCTTATCACAGTTCTTTTCTGTTTAAAGCTTGGTTTATACTCAACGCGTCCACACGAGTGTGAAGGTGCGTGTGACAAAAATGACCCCATCGCGGAGTGGACGGCCGTGAGAGTTGAGAGCATTAGACACCATTTCACTTGGCAGTGTGCACGGCAAATTGTGTAACTTTCTGCGATGGTCTGCATCCGAAAAGATGGTGAATCTGATGGTGAATTTGAGGTGAATCTGGCCGTGAATCTGTAAAATTTGTGAAAATGGGAAATATTTAAGAGATTGTTTAACATGCATACATATATTTTGTTCAACAACATACAAAACAAAAGCTTTTTTGGGGTGGGGTGGGGTTGGGTGCTTCTGGGTAATAGTACACCACTTCTTTTTTTAGGACTACTGATCAACATGTCTTGTTAATAATTTCCTTTCATTCATGTTCTGTATTGTTTGTGCATGGCACACTGTTTCATTTGTTCATCTCTCATTGGATTATTTGAGTTTGTTTTATTTAATTAAAGAATATTGTCATTTCAACCTTTTGGGAATCTTATCGATCTTCATCGGACTCGATGTTACAGCTCTTATGTTTGAGCCACAGGAAAGAATAATGTATGATGTGATATGTTCATGAAAATGTTGCACCTCACATTTAAAAGAAAAAGAAAAGGTACATTTTGAAAAATTGTGTTTTGCATAAAGATTTGGATTTATAGATTTTGAATAAGAAAGTTGGAATCCTGGAACATCGGCCTCTCGTGAATGTGCGTACGACAGTTAGCGGAAGTTAGAGATTGCAGTTTGGAAATTTTTAAACATGGATACTTTTCTCACACAAACGCTTCGCTTCACCTCAGAAGGTCTTTATTAACCATGTGGATCCCTTTTATGATGCATACATGCATTTGAATGGACTTCATAAAAGGCCATTCAATGCCATCATAAAGCTTGGAAGAGCCAGAGCATTTTTAAATATAACTCAGATTGTATTCATCTGAAAAAAGAATGTCATATACACTGTCAAATTCTTTTGTTGGTGTAACTTAAAAAAAGTAAGTAACCTGGTTGCCTTAAAATTTTGAGTTTATTGAAATTAAAAATTGAGTTGATACAATGAAGGAAATTGGAGGAAAATGTGATAAATCATGAAAATAGCACTATTTGTCATGTTTCACTGCGTCATCACAAATAAAACACACACAATTACCTAATATGCTTATAAAATCTTTTAAAAATATTTGAATAAAGGTTATCGATTTTCAAAAATGTTCATTGTATTAACCTCAAAGTGCTTAAAATTTTAAGGCAATCATTTTTTTTTTTACAGTGATGACTTGAGGTAAATCATGGGCTAATTTTCAGTTTTGGGTGAACCATCCCTTTAAGTAAATGTATCTTTTTTTTAAGGCTGTTAGATACTTTAACTAGACAACAGACAAAAATACTGATTAAGAAAAAAAAAAAGTTTTTTGGCATTATTAGAATAAATTTTACATGCTATGAAAATGCCCCAATGCACATTATTATCAATGACAAATGTTCATTTGTGAGTTTCACAATGCAATTACAGTGATATACAGTTCAATTTACCTTTCTCTCTGTGATAGTCTTGCTCATGCTGGGGTATTTCTACACTTGCGTATTTAGCATAGAATGAATCAGCATGAGTGTGTTTATACATGAGAGCAAGTGCTTACTAAAGTACACTATTTGCTAAAAAGATTACCGATCTCATTCAGGTATACAGCACAAATTATCCAATTATGCTCATTTTATATTATGTAAATACTGCCCATGTTCAGACTTCCATCCACTATATGTGACATAAACCAAAGAAATGAAATGGTTTCTTTCCATTCCATACTACACTACTCTCATGGCTTCCTCAGACAGACCTGTGTAACACCTGACACGTTTGGCAGTTGTGTTTTGACTGACTGCATATGGCAGTCTTGATAAATAACATGCTAAGGAGGAAGCTTATCAACCAACTAAACTCAGCTCTAAAGATAAGGAAGAATATGCAAATCCAGCCTGACAGTTTCCAGCACAATCTGCAAAGTGCAGAATAAACAACCCAGATATATAAAGCTCCTTCCTTCTGTTCGTCTAACAGGATAGTTCTATTTATGTTAGTACTTGAGGACCAACTGTCTTTATGTTGACACAAATCATGGTTTTTCTTTTTCTTTGTTTTCATTTTCTGATTGGGCCTTGTTGAAATCACAAACCATCATTTAGCATCATACATTTTTACAGTTACCAAAGAAAATGAGTGGTGTTTGAACAAGCCAACTTGCCGTGGTGTTGCTCTGCGGTTTCTAGGTTATTTTGGGTCATAATGCTGGGAAGTCTGATTATTTTCTGTGAATTGGTTCGTTTGGACAGTTTGTTTCAAAGAACAGGCTAACAAAAATGTTTACCTCAAAGGAATGTCAAAAGAGGACAGGACGAAATGTCAAAGATATGCAATTCTATTATTAAATCACCCAATAATGATCTAAAACGTAAATGTTTTACTTGTCTATAGCATATAAAGCCCCTCTCTTGGTTCACACAGCACTGAAATAATCCACTGACATGTCTTAAAATGCCATTGTCTCAAGATGCACACCAGTAAGGATTTTAAGATTCACACCAGTAAGGATTTTTTTTTTCTCTCACTTTCTTATAGGGTATGTTTATAAAAGTTAATTAAGTGTCCTAATTGAACTAATCCTAATTATGTAGCCTAAACCCTGTTTGGGAAACCAGGCCTTTAAATTGCAAATGTTATTGGTTCTGTTGACATAATGTTAATCGTTACATCATTTTAGAATCATCTGTAATTTAATCTCTAATTTCTGCATTAATAGAAATTATCTTGATAACTTTGGAAATTAGGCAGTGGATTTTTAGTTTCCAGCATGCTTTGCAAAGGACTGGATAAAGAGAATAAATGTTTAGATTAAGTGTTCATTTATTAGTTTTTAGTGAAGGGAAAGACCTGTTAGTGTTTACCATTTAAGCTGTAATGTTGAGTTTCTGTAATGTTGAAGTTTTTGTGGTTACCATTGTGCTGAAGAGTAGATACATAAAGGTTAACACCATGTTGACTATAATGCCAGTGACAAGTAATATCGTACGTGTTCATTAAATATCCATGTTAAATAAGTTATGATATGTTAAATGTGTTATGACAGCTGTTGATTTGAACTGAAATATAATATGAATTGGTTCCAGGGCTACAACTCTAGTTCATGATACAAAGTTCCTCTAACCTAGTGTAGCTGGTCATTTGAACGTTAATTCATTCAAAGTTGTCATTATTAAAAAAAAAAAAAAAGGATTTTTTTTGTCAAACATAATTTTTTAGAGTGCATAAAATATCCCAAACCTCTAAATATCTCCAGATATGCCTAGCAATTTGGTCTGTTTTTATGGCTTTGCAAGGCAAAAAAATAAATTTGATCAATATGAAACCGTATCAATATAAAAATTATTCTGACCTGAAGAAGCATCAGGAGACATACACTTTAATTCATGACCACAACACAAAGCCATGGTTAAAAAAGTATTCTTAAACAGTTAGATTAGGGCAGCTATAATATCATGTAACACACATTTACATTTGTGTCAAACACAGAGGTGTGCGGTTTGGCTTTTTGCTCGGCTGTGTTTTTGTTCTTCTCGTTACCCCGAGGGGGACAGTTGGCAGGCGGCGTAGAGGACAGGACGAAGTGTTGGGCTGGTAGCCAACGCCACGAACGCCGGCGAGTATGACTGACAATTAAAAAAACACGACTAGACAGGGCAGGCAGCTGTGACTTTAGTGTCAGGAGTGTGTGAGGATTTGTAGTAAAGGAAGAGCTTAAAGAACAAGCAAAACAAACAACAATGAAGTTGATGAATGAACAACCTTTTTTCCCCATTCTGTTACTCAAACATTCGCTAAAATGTCTCAAAATTACATTAATCCTTACTTATAATATACTGATAATAGAGATAGGAGATCATTTGAAAGATATACATTTTTTAAACTGCAAAGGTCTAGATTTGTTTTCTTCTAAACTTTGTTTCCTGAGCTAATTTGTTGCATGGTTATGCAAAGAAATACACAAATGTAGATTCCAGGAATATTCACAGAATGACTGATTATATGGTATTCAATGATTATAGAGAATATTCATTGCAAGAGCGATTACAGCCTTTTTTTACCATGGGATTCTGTGGTCTCTAGATATGTTTCTTTAAAAAAAAAAATCAAAATAGAGTGTGTAGGCTCAAACCTTGCTTGTATATATCACAAACACTTCTGACTACATTTATTATTGATTGATATTATAAAAGCATCTGTGGATGAGTGATAGAAATGGAGCGTGCTTCTGAGTGACGACCACAAATTTAAGAGTAAATCACAGATTTACTCTGGAGGACTGGGATGAAAGCTCAATATAATTATCTATGATTGTACATTTTCAAATTGGTATCCACGATAACTTAAAAAGAGGGGAGGGGTAGAGAAGGATATCAAAGTAGAATCTACGGAGTGTAAACAATACTTTACTGACCTAAACAGATTCCAGAACAGCATTAGATTGGAGGAGGATACCGATACGTAATTCTGTGGAAATGAAACGCCACATTATACTTTAACATTTTACTGTTTGGGCACTTTTCTTTGAATGTGTTTAGACACTTGCTGCTTCTTTGTGACATCAAAACACATCTTGCAATGCTATAACAAAAACTACGACGTTTGTTTTCAATCCGTGTTCGTCTCCCTCAGACTATAAACGGAGCTTGCGCGCACCAGATAATGCGTCAGCAGCGTGACTGTGCAGTCGCGGATTGAAAACAAACCCCGAAGAGAAGACCATGCTAAATAAAGTCGTAGTTTTTGTAATTTTGGGACCAAAATGTATTTTCAATGCTTCAGATTCTAACTAACCCACTGATGTCACATATGGACTACTTTGATTATGTTCTTATTACCTTTCTGGTCCTTCTGGAAAGGGACAGTATACTGTGCATACGTTTTCAATGGAGAGACAGAAAGCTCTTGGACTAAATATAAAATATCTTAAACTGTGTTCTGAGGTCTTACAGGTGTGGAACGACATTAGGGTGAGTCATTAAAGACATCATTTTCATTTCTGGGTGAACTAACCCTTTAATAAAGGAAAATGGGATTTTTTTTATTTTTGGGTTAAGTATCCCTTTAACATATGTCATAGATGTATATTAATGTTTAACATGCAATGAGCATGTCTAAAGCTTGTGTAAGTCACTTGTTTATTAAAGAGTGAAATATTTGTCTCCCTTCCAAAATATCTAGTACAAGACTATCCTCCTTAAATGTATTTAACATCAAATAAACATAGGCCAAAATAATCTAAATGTCATCAAAAGTAGTCAGATTAGAGAAAAACGTGTAACCAAAGGGATTGTGTTACTGATTATGAATTTTGTCATGTAGTTTATAATCAGTAACTGATCAATTCAAAAGTAATCTACACATCACTGGCCAAAACATTTTCTAACATTCTTTCATAAATGTCTATCTTTCTTGCTATATCTCTATCATTCCTGTCCCTCGTTGTCTATACACACACACATAGACATATCACATACTGCATATGATATATATGATTTGATATGATGTGTAGCCAAGTATGGTGTCCCATACACGGAATTCCAAAGAAGTGTTTATTCCTCTCCCAACTTCCTGCTGAAACTCAAACCTGCAAACTTTGGGTTACAAGTCAGACTTTCTAACCCTTAAGCCATAACTGTTCCCTCATATTATATGATTTTATTGATAGAAATGTGTTTCAGCCAACTCTGCTATGCCGTGTATACTGCAGTATATCCGTGGTGTGATTTTAACATTTTTAAACACTTTACCTACTAAAGTGTCTAAACTGGGCTCCACATGGGAACACTCCATTGTTTCACTAGAAGCGAAAATGACTATAATGTGATACATGTGAAATAAAATTATTACTCTGATATAAGATTTTGGTCAAACTCATCATGTTACATTAAGCAGACTTTTCATTTGGAGGGTGTGTATATATGTGCCTCTGTAAGCATCTGCTTATATATTAGCAAAAATCTCTTTTTTTCTCTTTCTCACCCACCTCGTTCATTGTTCTGCTCTACTTCCTTCAGCTCAGTTCGTAATGGAGATTGGCTTCAGGTTTACGCCTTGCCGCTGCGGAGAGCGTAATAACCCTATACCTGATGTTTTTCCTCTTCTCCTCTAAAGATTGCAATTGATTTAAGCGTGATGGGTAATATTGTTCGATGTAGTGAAGGGAACAAAATGACAGCAGTGATAAAGCATTCTGGACATTTGCTTGACACCCGGGTTATCACGACTTAAATGCAATGAGGTGCAATGGAGAACGGTCAGGTTTGAAAGTGATAAAGAGAAATGAGCCATTGGGAGATATAAAATAAGAGCGATAAGGAGACAAATACTGAGTTGTCTAACCTTTGTATCACTCCCTGTCCTTGCCTCACACCTGTAGCCATGTTTTCTCTGGGCCTAAGCTGCAAACAGATGGTGGTGTGTTGTCCTTCACCTTCGTTCTATGCGGAAAAAGAGAAAACAGCAGTTGACATTTTCCAGACAGAGAGCAACTCCTCACTGATTTGTCACCTGTCTGTATAATAAAAATGTATTTGGGGAACGTGACCTGTCATGCACACAGCAAACTCAATGTCAATGATTAACTCTGACTCTTTTTATCCTCTATGGTTTTGTGGCTGTTTACATAAGACCCGTGGAGAGGTAGACGCTATAAAAGTTACACCTGCTCCCCTTCTCCATATGTTTATCAGAAAGAGCTTAAATCCAGGTTTAATTATGTTTGCATCAATCAAAACTTCTCAGAAGGTACACTGTAAAAAATTCACCCGTATTTTTACGGTAAAGTACTGGCAGCTGTGGTTCCAGCCCATTACCGCAATTTTACGGTTTCAACAATGCTGTAATTTCACAGTAAAGTACTGGCAAGCTAGTTCCAGTCATTTACCGCAATTTTACGGTTTCCATAATGCTGTAATTTCACAGTAAAGTACTGGCAGCTGTGGTTCCAGCCCTTTACCGTAATTTTACGGTTTCAATAATGCTGTAATTTCACAGCAAAGTACTGGCAGCTGTGGTTCCAGCCCTTTACCGTAATTTTACAGTTTTTAATTTGTATGGCTGTTCTGTAATTTCACAAAGTACTGGCAGCAATGGTTCCAACTACAATTCTACAGTATAAAAAAAGTTAATATAAATACTGTTTTCTATTTACTCTATTGTCTGATATCGATTAACATCCCTATGTACCATAATGTTTACAGACATTCCAAACAGACTTTTTACTCAATGGAAAAAATAAAGAAATAGATTATGGTGTACATTGTTTGCCATTTATTTAAAACAGGTTTTAACGATACATTCAATGCATTTTAAAATGTATTTTCCCTGACTTTCTTTCCTTAAATACTGTTTTAGAAATCATTGAGAACCAAAAGATCAAAAATCCTTGATAGGGCAAAAAATACTGTCAAAACATCCCAAACCTGCTTTTAAAAGAGCTGGCCTGGGAGGAAGTCCAGATCTGAGAGGACATAATCAAGAGAACCAATGGGTGAAAAAAACGTAGGAAGAGGCAAAAAAAACAGCCAACACGTGCCACATCAGCTTTTGACAGATCTGGTCTTAGAGGAAATCCAGGTCTGAAAGGAAAGAAAATCAAGAAAATCTTAGTGGTAAAATAAAGCACATGGCAAAAACTAGTGATCACATACTGTGAAAACTTTCAAAAGAGACATAAAATGATCATGTTAATGAACTAAACTAATCTTAAACAGCAATTGAGTGTGCAGTTTGTTTTGAATGTTTGTTACAGCATAGAGGAAAAACATAAAAAAACAATCTTAACAGAAAGATTATGGGGTCAAGACAAGACCAGAAAGTTTAGCTGTGTGTAAAAGAAAGTGATTGTGTTTTTTCCAGTTGGCCGGATAGGAGTACATTTATTTAGTAGATTTAGGAGTATATTATAATTGTGTATATGTAAAGAGAGCTGTTAAGTTAAATGTGTAAAACATATTTTTTTACAGCAGAAGAAGTACATTTGAGAGTACAGTGGGAAAAAAAGCTATAAACCCTCAACCTTTGGAATTGGTTGGTTCTCTGCATTAGTTGATCATAAAATTTCATCTGATTTTTACCAGTCACAAGTATAGACAAACACAATGTCCTTAGAGGGATAGTTCACCCCAAAAATCCAAAATTTCTAACCCCCATGCTATATATAACACATGACAATCGCATTGATTGGCTGCCATTCTTTTGACACTTAAAAAACACAACAATCTTGAAGTGGATGAATCAATGTCTTCTGAAACCAAACCGTAGATGTGTGTAATAAAAATATTAATATTTTTAACTCACTTTATTTTTGTGTTAGAAAAACAAACAAAAAATGAAATGCTAACTAAACTATAAATCATTACTTCCAATCTACTGTCATAAGTAAGTGAAGCTCATGTGAAATGTCGGTCATCTTTGCTTCTGTGTTACTTCTCGAACAAGCTTTCACAATGCACTTACATCACGTCACAATGTCCCTCTGATAAGTGCTCATATGACAGTAGACTGGAAGCAATGAGTTATTTAATTTAGCATTTTTAGGTTTTTTTATTGTATTGCACAAACCTATCATTTGGCTTTAAAAGGCATTGATTTATCCACTGGGTTCATATGAATTACCATCACGATCGCTGTTCTTTTTTAAGTGTCAGACATGCGACAGCCAATCAATGACATTATATGGACTCAGAGATGGATTTGTTTCCTAAAAATCTAATTTTGTTTTGGTAATAATTGTTCATGATTCCCTTGTTTGTTCTGAGCAGTTAAACTGTCCACTGTTCTTCAGAATAAAATCCTCCCCCTGGCACCCTTTGTAATAGTTGAGTCCATCAGTAGTTCTCATTGTGAAAAAATGGGTCTTTAAATCATGCAGTCACTATTGTAAAGGGTTCAATTGTGCAGAATATGCTGGAAAACCAAAACTGTGCAGGACATGGTAGATTTTTCTGAAGAACATTGAGCAGGTTAACTGCTCAGATCAAACAAGGCACTCATGTACAACCATTACGACACAAAAACAACATTTGTGGTTCATAGAGATAACAACAAGGTAGTCACTTACCAAATTAACATTTTTATTACACAGCCCTGAGAGTGTGGGAAGTGTTGAGTAAAGTCATTAAAGATTATAATTGTTTGTGTAGCTAGCTTAAACACTTTTTTTTTGTCTATGTGACTAATGAAGATCACATGAAATGTTAAGAACAATTAATGCAGAAAATCATTCCAAAGGGTTCAGATACTTTCTTACCACTGAATATGAAAGCAGGTAAAGGATTAGTTCATCCCAAAATTAAAATGTCCTGATAATTTACTCACCCCAATGCCATCCAAGATGTTCATGTCTTTCTTTCTTCAGTGGAAAAGAAATTAAGTGTTTTAAGGTAAACATTTCAGGATTTTTCTCCACACAATGGACTTCAATGACAATCAGAATGTTGAAGTCCAAATAAATGCTGTTTCAAAGTGCTTCAAAGGGCTCTCCTCAATCCCAGCTGAGGAATAGAGTCTTATCTAGTGACTCAATCTGTCATTTTCTAAGAAAATGTAAATGTATATACTTTTTAACCACAATTGTTCATCTTGTGCTGGTCTGCAATGTGACAGGCATTACGTCATCCCATTGGAAAGGTCAAAAGTAATTACCACCCCATTGTTTACTAGTATGGAGAAGGATTATCGTTCACATTGTATTGTATGTTGAATTACATATTTATGGTTTTGTGTCAGTTTATTGTTTAAAATGGTCATTTCGTGTGTATATCCTGGATGTCTAATAATGTCATGCGAGACCTTTCCAATGTGAGGACGTCATGCCTGGCACGGAGACCAGCACAATATGAACAACTGTGGTTAATAAGTATATACTATTTATTTATTTTTTTAGAAAATGACAGATGGATTCCTTAGCTGGGAGTCATTTGAAGCACTTAAAAATCCTTTGAAACATATTTATTTGGACTTCAATATTCTGGTTGCCATTGAAATCCATTGTGTGGAGCAAATTTCTGAAATGTTTTCCTCAAAAAAAAAAAAAATTTTCCCACTGAATAAAGAAAGACATGAACAACTTGGATGGCATTGGGGTGATAAAATTTTCAGGAAATTTTCATTTTGGGATGAACTTATCCTTTAAGCGGTGTTGATTCTTTTAGGAAGCTGCACAAATGGGAGTGTCAGTAGGCATAAAGTTTAGTTACCTAGACAAAATTCCATTCGAAATCGATGAGGTTCCATAGAGAGAGAAGCAACTTTGGGATTGACAGTGGCAGACTTCTTGCTGACAAGTTTTCCAGTCTTCTTTGAAACCACCTTGCCTCTGCAGGTCTTAGAACCTCTTTCGGGGTTTATCCCAACACACACACACACACACACACACACTTTAAAATAGAAAACTTACAAAAATCTACCTTTTATCAATTTAAATATTGGATTAAATATACATTTGCTAAATTACGGGACAATAAAAGAAAATAAACAAATTTAAAGGGTACTATAAAAGGTCACAAAATACCTTTGAATGAATTCCAATGTGCCACATGCCTCCTCTGGATACTGACAATTGAAGACAGAACATTGTAAACATTATTCCAATTGCATTCAGAAATCGTGATTGTATGCCCTTACAAACAACACGACCCTCTAGTCTAGGGTAATCATCCAGTGTTCAGTACAGTTATCTGCCCTCCCTGAAATTATTTTTTTCTTCAAATTATACACAACACTTAAAACAACAGTTTACACAAAAATATACATTTTCTGATAATTTACATGACGTGAAACTCACCAATGATTAGGGATGCATACAATGTCAGTAAAACTCAGTAAAACAAGTGACTGATTCCTAGAAAAAAAGAATACAATTATTATTTAATAAATATTTAATCTTTAACCAAGCAAAGAAATTCGACGTCAGAGCATGGAGAACATTGCATAGTGACACTTAAGCTGTTGAAAACTGTCTGCTAAAACGAGTGCAGTCAAGAATATCTGCCTCCTCTTTCAAAAACAACCTCTTTGACTTTTAATACTATATAACGTTACATGCGAATCTCACAAAAAAGCAAGTACTCGGACCACTAAATTGAAAATATAACATACATACATATACATATATACATATACATATATACATACATATATAAAACGTTAAATATTTATTTTGCATTGGGAATTTTAACAGCTTTACATTATTTGCATGGAAACTAATCAAATTGACCACAACATTTTAATTGCTATCATGGTTCTGGATATTTCGAGTAGTTTTGTAATTATTCTCCATCTTATGTGCATGATATTAACGTTATGCGAATAACATTAATGCATCTGGTTAGATTAACGTTAGCATCATGTAACATTAACTTACTAAACCAGAAATTCATGTGAATCGAGATAAGGGTTAATGTTACTACAAAAGCAAGCCAAAATAATTTCTAAATGGTAACTTAACTTCAACCAAGCAAATTCGCAGTAATACTTTAAATCGGAGCTCAGAGAATATTCATTAACGTTAGCAGGCGAAAGGCCTCATGCCGTTGAGAGCTCTGTCTGCAAAATGCGATTAGGGCTAGCACAGTCAAAAATACCTTGTGAAAAAGGCGATTTTATAGGTTGGGAGCAACATAATAGAATAACTGCAAAGAAATAAACTCACCTTGAACATTGTCCTTCTTTAAAATAGCCTAGACAGAGGAGTGTTGCTGTTCTTTGACTGCTGCTTTCTGTTTGAAAAAAAACCGCGTTGAAGATGCCCCGCCCCCACGTGATATTTTTTACAGGCCAATACTGTTTTTTCCAGGAACAAATGGATTTACACATAAATGCTGTAAATTTACTGCAAGTAATTAATTTATGGAGCCTAGACTGTTAAATTACAGGATTAAACTGTTTATTAAAATAACAGTATTTTACTGTTGGAAATCGCCCGTATTTTTACAGCAATTTTTAACAGTGTAAGATGTGGTACGTTAACTATTCAGGTCACAAAACTGGTCATCGGCATACCCCAGATTACATGGAAAGGAACCTGGGTTCTGCTGGACATTGTAACCTTAGAAAAAGAGTGATTTATAAACAATTTCATAACATTTGCATTGTTTTATATTTGTATATTTTCTATTTTTTGAGGAGGCACTTGTCGAACTTGACTCCTCGGAGGAAACATCCCTGGCATACTTTCATTTTAAAGTCACATTCTTCATTGCATTCTGTTGCCATTTAATATGATAAAATTGTTAAAATCCATTAACTCTATAGGTTAATACAGTTACAAAGCTCTGGCAGCATCAGCAGCATGCACTGCAATGAACATCAAAACATTATAATGTACAATAGTAAAAATACATAAATGTTTACTGCTTTTGAAACCATTAAAAATAGTGCAGGGTCAGAAATTGAGCGCATAACTGCAATTGCAGAGTTTACATTAGACAGCGGTGAAGAAGAAATCAGTTGAAAGAGTGCGCTCCAATAGAGTTCTGAAGATACAATGTAAAAAGAGATTCATTATGTAGTGCTGTCAGCTTCATTGATTATAATGGATGTTTTTGCAAGATTATAGAAGTCAGTGAACTTGCAATGAACTCAAGTCATTGACCGCTTCAATGATGTCGACTGATTAAGTATTTGACTTAAAGAGTAAGACAACATAGATGCATTTAATTAGGTAATTATAAAAATTGCCCTAACAAAGGTACAAATCCCCCAGGGAATCAATTCATTAATAGAAATGATTATTTCTGACCCTGAAGTAAGGGGGGTGTAACCAATGAGATTTCACTATGGACGGATTACTCGATGGAGTACTGGTTTGTACAAAATGGAAATTACAATAGTAAGAATATATGAATAGGGATTCAGACAGAGCCACTTGGTTATACTTTTCATAAATCCGCCACAGTCTACAACCTACCCATCACAGAAAACTTTTCCAAAAAGACAATTACAAACAGCTTTCCTTATGGGGACCCAAAAAATGTCCCAGCAGGGCCATCGAGATATTACACACACACACACACACACACACACACACACACACACACACACACACACACACACACACACACACACACACACACACACACACACACACACACACACACACACACACACACACACACACACACACACACACTGGGAAATTTCCATTATTGGGTGGTAACCTAACCTCACTCTTACCCCCTTTTGGGCATTTATGTATATTAACCCATTGGAAAATCCAAATAATTAATATTATTTCAGGTTTTTTATGCACAAAAAGAGAGCGAAACCTGACCAATACACACTGCCTCTTTAAAAAATACCATGTCAAAATATTCATTACATTCTGCAGGTCACCCCAGCAGAGGACTCTCACATTTCTACATCAACACCGTGGTTTTACTCACTCTCATCGTCGTTTACTTTACCTCTCGTTAGCAGAAACCTGATCTGGTGGTACAGCACTTTACGCCATCTCGAGAGGAAACAGGAGTTTATATACTTCCAGCAGAACACATTTTAGAAATCATTACAATAACACTGTAGCCATTTAACTGTCAAAATAGCCTTCAGAAAGCCCATACCACCTCAGCGGGGATAATAGCATGTGCGCGTGTGAGAGAGGATCATTATGTACATTTAGAGCATGTTGAGGGAGTCTGTCCTGCGTATCTTTCATCTTTTTTTCTTCCTCCTACCCCTCTGTTAAGTTCCCATTTTCTCAAATTCAAATCTGAGCAGCACTTATTCTCTTGTTAGTGTTTTTTATCCCCGATTCAGACAAGCTAAACAAACAGAATAAAACATGTGGGTATATCATTGCCTTTCTTCTCTGTCCTACAAATTATTCGCAATTCTGCAGCAAAAGTTTCGCCATGCTCGGGGAAAAAAGCTTTAAGTACATAGTCCAAACTTTTAACACACTCCAGCGTGGAAAAGCTTAATGTAATATTACAGTTGCAATGGCTGACCTGTGACCCTCTTAGATTTAAGCTGTGCGTTAAAAGGTTTACTGCACTGCAACCATGCACTGATTGTTCATGGAGGGTTACAGATCAGTGCCATCAGATGACCGGAACTCACTTTTTCTCTCTTATATCATCACATCCCAAAGAACGGAAAAATTTAATCAAAGGATTTACAAAGGAAGTTTAAGTGAGCCTGTCAGAGACAACGAAAGAGAGAGAGAGAGAGAGAGAGAGAGAGAGAGAGAGAGAGAGAGAGAGAGAGATAGAGAGAGAGTGTGTGTGACGACAGCAAATAAGATCAAGTCACATCAGAAGCTCTCTTCTCAAAAGGGTAAGGAGTGCCTCATTTATTATTCAGCCTTGTCCTTCATGTTTAATTGTGACCTAAGGTGCACTGACTTCAATGGTTTTGGTGACCAATGATTGCTATTGTAAAGGCATTTCCCAAATATTTTCCACAGAAGAAAGTTTTACAGGTTTGAAATGAAAATTTCAGACAAACGTTCCTTTTAAATTGCTACACAGCAATTATCTAGAGCTGTGATGTCAAATGCAGCAGAGAAGGTACAAGACAAGTCGGTTACACTTTATTTGGATTGTCTACACTGTTATCCCTGAAATTGTTTTAATTCAAATGATTTAGGTACAATAAACATAAACTCCAACAGATTTGCTCAATAACAACATGTTTTTAGTTTGTTGTACGATTTGCATGATGTTGTTCATTCTATTCTGGTTGTTTAAATTGAATGTACTGAACAGAGCCTATTTTGGTCTGTTGTCAATGCGACGCAATACAAGGAAGACGCTGATTGGCTCTTTGAACTGACGTCAGGCATGGACGCAGCTGCGCGCATTTTTATCAACGTTTGCTGGTGAGTAGGACATGTCATTTTACATTTTGGTCTCAAACAGCTATAATACTATTAATCCCTAATAAATAAAATGTATAACAGTTAGCCAGTAAAACTAAATGTAAGTTTAGGCTGTGTCAATACATGTTACATAGTAACTGTTACATGTCAACGTTCGTCACCGATCAATTGCATCCGCCACTTTTTACAACGTTAATTCTTACGACATGCTCTCTGGGAAAGTGATAATCACATTTAAAATTGAATACTTATTCTTTTTTGGTCAATAATTCTCATCAAACAAACAACTGAACGCTTCAACAGCTGAGATATTCAAACGATATCTCGTTCGGTGGTGTTTGTGAATCTTGGCAGTTTAACTTGCCTTGTTAGAAATGCTCAACGTGGTTTTAACGTAAATACAGCGTAACTTTATTAGTTAGGTTTTATACGTTTTTGCATGTCTTTGTGAGTGAAGTATTAAACAAAACAGCTTCAATTGACAAACCCGCGAAAAAATACTAATCCATATCTGTCTTAAAGAAATGCAACCTCGTGCTCATCAGCGTGGTGTTAGCTAGTACATCAGTTACATGCTAAATAAATAGATGGCTAGATAGTACTTTGTTTCAAGAGACAATTTTGTCAATAACAGATCAAAAGATGTAAATTTGCCTTGTCAGCTAGTAAAAAGCACTCTAATGTGGATTTGTGTTTCTCTGCAGATTTCAAGAAGTTCAAAGCAAGCCTAGTAAAGATGATCTGGAAATGTAAGTATTGCATATATGCTTGTGACAAAAGGGGATACTTATTAAAACATTACAGACTTAAACATGGGAGCTATGCAAGAAGCCAGCCTTTTCCATGCTTATATCAGGAGTGTTTATGTACTTTTAAGTTTTTTTTAATAGCCTTAAAATACACTTATCTCGTTTTCATACAGCGACTGAAAAACAACAATCTGTGGGGAAATTTGAAGCTAAGTTTCGCTGTCAGCTTTGTGATTTTCTTGAACCCTGTAAGATTACAGAATATTTTGCCCACCATCGGCACAGACATCTCAAAGACCACCAAAAAGTTAAATGTCCATTTCAAGGCTGTAGCTTTGAAAGCAGGGTATATTCCACATTCAGTGCACACAAAAGTAAGCATCACCAAGATCAAAATGAGAAAATGTTTAAGCCAGAGCTAATAGTAAAAATAGAGAGTAATGAAAATGAAAATGATGACAGTTTAGTTGACACTCATGAGTGTGCTGTGCAGGAGATGCTTCCAGATTAATTGGGCCAAGATGATTTCAATGCAGAAGCAAACGAAACACTATCACAAGACTTAGGAGAACAATTGGAACATAATTTAGCAGCTCTTTAAAAAAAAAATGCAAACCCTCCTTCACATACCAGAGAACTCTGTTCAGGAAGTAATTCAACAGCTTTGCCATATAATCCAGTTGTCCCAGCCACTTTTGCACAAGCATGTGAAGGCTGTTTTTCAGAAACATTTTGGACATGTAGATGAGTCAGTTGTGAAAGAGGTAGTTGAGACTGTGGCAGAGAGTGACATATTGTCCAAATCATGGCTAGATAATTATTTGACAGTTGTTAAATCTTCACAGTTCCCTGATGTTAACACATGCTTTTTTTGTTTTACTATTTCAGGTGTATCAAGAATTCAGCCGGGTAGTTGGGAAGAACCTTAAACAAGAATTTTATGGCTCTCTTGATCGTCACTGTCCACAACTGATTCAGGTCAAAGAGAGGTCTCGCTGGGCAGATTTTGAGCGATCTTCTGCATCAAGCCAAGGTTTGTAAATTTAAGTTAATGCCATTGTTTAATTTTGAAAGCCAGATTACTTAAAAGGGATCGTTCACCTAAAAATTTAAATGTAATGTTTATCTGCTTACACCAAGGGCATCCAAGATGTAGGTGGATTTGTTTCTTCAGCAGAACACAAATGAAAATGTTTAACTCCAACCATTGCAATCTAAACATGCGCAGACAAATCCTTATTAAACACAGTGACTTGTGATGACACATTGATGTCTTAAGACACAGAAAGATCAGTTTGTGCGAGAAAGCGAACAGTATTTATATAATTTTTACCTCTAATACATCACTATGTCCAACAGTCTTAAGCGCGTGATCACTTCCATTGAGTGAGGTCAATGTACACAATATGGTATAGAGATACACGAGAGAGAGATGATCACGCGCTGAAGGCTGTTGGACATAGTGTGGTAAAAATTATATACTTTTCGGTTTATCCCACAAACCGATTGTTTTTTGTATTAAGACATCAACGTGCCATCATGAGCCGCTGTGTTTAAAAAGGATTTGTTTTTTTTTTACTCTCATAGATTCTGCTACCATTCACATGCATTATATGATTACATTATACAGACAGCAACAGTTGGAGTTAAATCTTAATTTGTGTTCTGCTGAAGAAACAAACACACCTACATCTTGGAGTCCTTTGGTGTAAGCAGATAGACATATAATTTTAATTTTTGGGTGAACTATCCCTTTAAGACTGTTCAGTAACGCAGACAAAATTATGATTAATGTAAATTGCCTTCCTTTTATGTTGACAAATTATATTTTCTTTTCAACCTCCACACCTCAGGCTACTGATATCGTTGACATGCGACGTGTTGCTATGAGAGGGCTTCCGGTACTCCTTGGCGATGACCCAACTGAGTTCTTCAAAGCAGGCTTTGTAAGTATTTTTAATGCAGTTTTACTTTTTGTAATATTTTTCTTGGTAAATGGACTGCATTTATATAGCGCTTTTATCCAAAGCGCTTTACATTTTTGCCTCACATTCACCCATTCATACACCGACGGCGATGTCAGCCATGTAAGGCGCCATCCAGCTCGTCGGGAGCAGCTGGGGTTAGGTGTCTTGCTCATGGACACCTCGACACTTGGTCAGGTGGAACCGGGGATCGAACCACCAACCTTTCGGTTTGTAGACAACCTACATGAACCACTGAGCCACTGCCGCCGCCGCACATTCTTGATGTGCATTTAAAACCCCACCAAAAAACAAAGTCATAGTTTAGTTAAATGATGAATGTAAGGATGAGGTTTTAGTTTTAAGTCATTAAGGATAAATTTAAATTCCTGTCATAACACTTATAAAACTCTAAAATACAATCCTGGTTAATCTCAAAATTTTACATAATTTTTAATGTAATCAGTAGTTAATGTCATCCAAAGATTTATACAAATGTAAACGAAAACACACATTTAATTTGTAAATATTACTGACCTTCTGGAAACATTTTTATTCATAATTCGCAAAAAAATATGCCTGCATACAACTAATAAAAACATTATCAATAAAATTAATATCTAGTGCTAACATGTGTCTTGGTAATGTTTATGTTCTTGTCCAGGCTTCTGATGATGGAGACTCGTACCAGCATGTGCCAGTTGGAATCCTCAGCTTAGAAAATGAAGATGTGGCTCTGCAACCCCTGTCCTTCTGCCTCCACCCATCCTCGGTGGGAATCATTTTGGAGGGGAATGTTGTAATGGACAATTTAGACAACATACCCCAGACCAGGTCTTCTTTTTGGTTTAACTTATGCCCTGCACCTAGACTACCCAAAGTGCATGGGCAACACCTTTTTTTCATTCAGCAAGTTTTGCTTGCTCTGGGCAAGAAGGAGTTGAAGGGCAAGATTCTGGCTGTTACAAATCAGCTTACCATGTAAAAGGGTAAAGAAAAACATACTGTACTTATTAAAATTTTGGGAAAGTTTTGAAATACTGTTGTAAAGATTTACAATTGGGTAATTGGTACTTCACCAATTTTACTTTTGTCACTCTTTGAAAACTGATTTTGATAAGTGAATTCCAATAAATTGTAAGTCCAAATAAATCATTGTTATCCTTTGTCCTTGTTTGATATCTTTATTAAATCATTGACCGTAAATAGCTATTTAAATTAAAGTTTTGGGTTCTGCAACATTCATCCATGATAAATGTTAGCATATACAGGTTGATTGAACTTAAAACATTTATGGAAACTCGTTGCCCTAAAAAAGTTGATTTTGTCTTGTTGAAAAAACAAAAAAATTCCAGTTTAATGTACGTAAAATTTCAATAGCACTGAATTAAAAATTATTAGTTCAATTAACTAAAAGTTTTTAATTAAATGCTGTTAAAATCTTAAGTACATTAAACTGGAAATGTTTTGTTTTTTCAACAAGACAAAATCAACTTTTTTAGGGCAACGAGTTTCCATAAATGTTTTAAGTTCAATCAACCTGTATAGGCTTGCAGTGTACTGTAGACATTCTATTATCTATTAGTAACTTGGAATTACATGTAAACCAACTCTCGTTAGAGTATTAATAGACTGTTACACCATATCTACAGGACACAACCATTGTCGCTTGTGCTGTGTGGCAACAGCTAAATTCTGCCTACACTAGACAAGACAAAGTGCCTATTGCAAAGCATTTGTCCTTCACGTCAGTTTACTATCGGAGATTTGTCACCCGCTTTGTGCCGCATCCAGTGTAGACAGAATGCCTATTTATAATAAGTTTTGCATTACATCATGCCAGTTGTTTGCATCCTTCTATCTCTAGAGACAATGGAGTCTGCACCTGAGTATTTATTTAATTTTGAGAGAGAGCAGTGTCAGCTGTGGTGGAATGAGCCAATGCGGGAGCTGCAGCTCCTGCCGCACTTGTTGCAAATGTGGCCCGTGGTGGGTACTATGGGGGAATCAGTGGTAGGCTGGGTTCTCTGCTGTTAGTGGCTCTTCCTTTCCTTGCGCTGGATCTTTTCTTCTCCTCAGCCTGCTTGACGTTATAACATTTGTATGCCAGCTAGAGCGTTTGGGAGTTGCTGTTTTGAGATCTGCTGGGTTAATGTTGCATGAATTCAGATCCTTCTAGCAGACATCCTTGTAGCGCAGTGCGGGCCGACCGGTTGGCCATGTACTGGTGGCAAGCTCGCTATAGAGGATGTCCTTTGGGATGTGGCCATCGTCCATCCTGCATACGTGTCCCAGCCAGTGCAGGCACCTCTGGGAGAGGGTGGTGAACAACATCACTCTTGGTGCGTCTATAGGGTCCAAGCCTCCATGCCGTATAGAAGGGTGCTCAGCACGCACGCTTGGTACACCTTCATCTTTGTGTTGAGGGTCAGCATGGGGTTGTCCCACACATGCTTCGCTAGGTAGGCCATGGCGGTTGTTGCCTTGCCTATCTTCACGTTAAGCTCAGCATCCAGGGATATGTTGCTGGAGATTGTAGAGCCGAGGTATGTGAACTTGTCCACCACCTCCAAGGGGAGATTGCCGATGGTAATTATGGGAGTGGTGCTGACATCCTGACCCATGATGTTGGTCTTCTTGAAGCTGATGGTGAGGCCAAACTCTGTGCATGCCTCCGCAAAGAGGTTAATGAGTCAATTAAGGACGGCTTCCGTGTGAGCAGGGAGGGCGGCGTCATCGGCAAAGAGCATCTCCTGGATGAGGACCTTGTGGACCTTGTTCTTTGCTCTGAGGCGGGCAAAGTTGAATAGGTTCCCGTTGCTCCATGTGTGAAGGAAAACGACATTTTCTTCTCACTGAATGCGTAGCCCAGGAGCAGGAAGAAGATATGCCGAAAAGTGTCGGGGACCAGGACACACACTTTTCACGCTGCTCTTAATTGGGAAGTGCTCCGATGGCGCTCTGACGTACTGAACAGTGCCAGACATCGGATCTTGTGGATGAGGGCGAAGAGGCCAGACTGACTGACCAAGTCAAACGCCTTGGTCAGGTCGATAAAGGTGAGTTAAAGAGGACGTCGCTGTTCGTGGCACTTTACCACCTCTGCCTGAGGGAGAACACTATGTTGATGGTTGATCACTTGGCCCGGAACCCACACTGTGGCTCATTGTTCTGATGTTCAAGCCTGTCGATTTTGTCTAAGCTTCACACTCCCAATGAAGCAAGCAAGTTGTGGGGAGGTAGTACCTTATTACCCCGGATGCTGCCCAGGTTGAGGCTTCCCAATGGAGTCAGAAGACTCCTCCCACCACCAATAGCAACCCCTAGTGCCCGGCTCTATGCTAAATGAGCCTGGGCTTTTCACTGGTGTCTGCTGCTCCCCGTGTTAAGTCTATGCTGAGACAGCGAAGTTGTAGTGACCTCTCCAACTGCAGGCCTGGGCGAATAGTTTAGAGATCCTAGAGTGCCCAGTGCCAGGATGCCCCTCTCGGCAAATAAATTGAAATGTAGTTGCAAAGTTACTTACAGTCAGTAGAACATCTGTTGGAGGAGCATCAAAATATGTGTTAGCAGATATCAAAGAGATAGTTCACCCAAAAATGAAACTTCTTCCAAGTTGTTCCAAACCTGTATAATTGCCTTAGAAGATATTTGGAAGAAATCAGGAAGTCAAATTAAAAACAAAAACAAATGGGGGTAACAAACATATTATAATAAATGATGACAGAATTTTCATTTTTAGGTTAAATATCCCTTTAAGCAGGCTAATCTACTAATACTCTAATGTGATGTAGTTGCTGGTCAAAAGTTGCAGCAAAGACATTTATATTTAATTTGAAAAAAAAAAAAAACTTTATTTGAGGGTTCAATTTTCACTATTATCTAGTTCTTATTAGCATGCATATAATATTGGCTGTTTACTTATAAAGCACATATCAATGTCTTATTCTGCATGATCTTATTCTACATCCCTTAAATGACTAGTTCACCCAAAAATGAAAATTCTGTCATCATTCACTTACCCTCAAATTGTTCCAAACCTATGATTTTCTTTCTTCCGCTGAACACAAAAGAAGATATTTTGAAGAATGTTTGTAACAAAGCAGATAGAGCAGCCACTGACTACCATAGTATTTTTTCCCCTACTATGGTAGTGAATGGCTGCTCTATCTGCTTGGTTACAAACAATTTTACAATATATTCAAACAATAAATTAATAAATAACTTGTAATATATACAAAGTTTTGTCATGAAATTCTAGATAGCACAGGCTGATAGATCCTTAACTCAATTTACTTGCAATCACAACATCCTCTACAGCTGATTGTTCCCGCTATATCAGTAGCCAATGAGCTCGCTTCTCAACATTTAAATACTTGACATTGTTTGCCATTAGCAGCAAACTTTCAGAAGCCTCTACATTCTCCAGCTCCTGTAAAGATCTGCTACGGGGTTATTTCCTATATGTTACATGTGCAGCATCAGCATGTCTGTGAATGTACTGGCAGTAGCTTACTCTGCTACAGCAGCAAAAATCAACAGCAGCAGAATAGCAGATCTATTCTGCTAATACCAAATACATTAACATTGCCATATCCATTACCATGCCAATCTCCCAAAGAGTTTCATGACAGAAATACACCGATCAGGCATAACATTATAACCACTGACAGGTGAAGTAAATAACACTGATTATCTCTTCATCACGACACCTATTTGTAGGTGGGATATTTTAGGCAGCAAGTGAACATCTTGTTGATGTGTTAGAGTATGCATCAACTCAGAGTTGATGTGTTAAAAGCAGGGAAAATAGGCAAGCGTTAGGATTGGAGGGAGTTTGACAAGGGCCAAATTGTGATGGCTAGACGACTGGGTCAGAGCATTTTCAAAACTGCAGCTCTTGTGGGATGTTCCCGGTCTATGTGTCTCTATCAAAAGTGCTCCAAGGAAGGAACAGTGTGAACTGGTGACAGGGTCATGGGCAACAAAGTTTCACTGATGCACGTGGGGAGTGAAGGCTGGCTCATGTGGTGCGATCAAACAGACGAGCTGCTGTAGTTAATGCTGGTTCTGATAGAAAGGTGTCAGAATGCACAGTGCATCGCAGTTTGTTGCGTATGGGGCTGCATAGCTGCAGGCCAGTCAAGGTGCCCATGCTGACCCATGTCCACTGCTAAAAGCGCAAACAGTGGATGGTCAGGTGCGTCACTTACCTGGGGAACACATGACACAAGGATGCACGTTGGAAAGAAGGCAAGCCGGCGGAGGCAGTGTGATGCTTTGGCCAATGTTCTGCTGGGAAATCTTTGGTCCTGCCATCCATGTAGAGGTTGCTTTAAAACATACCACCTACCTAAGCATTGTTGTACCATGTACACCCTTTTATTGAAACAGTATTCCCTGGTGGCTTATCCTCTTTCAGCAGGATAATGCACCCTGTCACTAAAATTGTTCAGGAATGGTTTGAGGAGCCCAACAAGTTTGAGGTGTTTTCTTGACCCCCAAATTCCCCAGATCCCAGTTCAAACGAGCATCTGTGGGATATGCTGAACAAACAAGTCCGATCCATGGACTCCTCGCACACCTTCAGGGGTCTAGTGGAGTCCATGCCTTGATGGGTCAGGTTTGTTTTGGGACCTATACAATATTAGGTAGGTGTGCATAATGTTATGTCTGATCTGTGTGTATTCAGCTATATATATATATATATATATATATATATATATAAACACACTGATGTAAATAGTGTTACATTTGATTTCGAGGTGAGTCTAAAAGCAACTTCTAGTCTACTCTAATTTTTTTCTCTCTCTCTCTCTTCAGAATTTTTCCCTAATCTCCATCTCAGGTAATAGCTTCCTCATTCCCCTCCCCTCTTCCTCCCCCGCCAGTTTCTCCATCATCTCAGTCTTGGTATCAATCTGGCGCCCTTGCTCGGCATCCACACTCCCCTCATCATCTCAGAGAACACAGCAGACATCTTTTTTGGGCTGTGGCAAAACAAATGAGCCGAGAAAGTTTGACCTTTAGCAGTGCACATCCTGAACATGATATGTGAGTGTCAGAGAGAGAGAGGCAAGAAATAGAGAGACTGCGAGTAAAACGAGGGAGGTGTTGGAGGAAGAAATTGAGAAAGAGATGCAGGGAGAGAAAGTCAAGGGGAGGAAATAAACAGAGACATAGAAACAGAGAGATAGAGTGAGGATATCTCAAGTCCTTGTTTGTCCGGTGAGCCAAGGATATCTGTATTGATCCAGCAGGGTGTCAATCACAGCACTCAAAAGACTATTTATGTACAGAGACCTTTACTTTTGAAATAACAGCAGAGCTACGGCGATGAGGGCGAACAGATAATCCAGCTGCATAAAATAACATCTTTAAAAGTTAGCATGTGACCTCGGCTGCTTTCTCTTATATTGTCCTCCAGAGCACACAATGCTGCTCAGGCCTGCAAACGTTTGCCCCACATCACAAGTCCTCAAACATGAAACACATCGCTGTAATGCTTCCTATTGCTAAATTGTTCTTGTTTTACATTTGATGTCGATTGAATTACACCATACAAAGAAATATAGAGGCAAGTTTGCTGCAAAATATTTGGTTAAACTTTGCACCTACTTGTCAACTAAATCATTCGGGTATTAGTTGAATCCTAATAGATATTTTAGGAGTGCAATTAGGGCTAGTAGAATAAGGGGTTATGGGCATCAAAAATGTGTTAGGAGATATATATATACACACACACACACACACACACACACACACACACACACACACACACACACACACACACACTGTAATTTTTGAAATAGAAATATGTTGAAATAGTATAAATGTCACTTTTGATCAATTTAATGCAGTTTTGCGGAAAATGAATTACTTTAATTAAAAACCAAATCAGTAAATGTATAGGTGCATTACACACTACTATCTATTTTTAATTGTAAGGTGACCATATTTTGATCACCGAAAACAACTTGGCTTGGCAATGAGATACTTAAATGATACTCGAAGTTTACTCAAACATTCTTTCATTTAAAGTATGCCACCTCTGTATAGATAGAAAAATGTTATATTAGACCCAGGGCAGGACTTGAAAACAGGACATGCCCAGGGAAAACGGGACCCCTTTGGTCACCCTATTTAATGGTCTTAAAGGGGTACTTCAGCGCTGGGAAGATGAATCTGTATTTAAACTGGGTCGTCAATGTAGTAGAAATGTGAAATTATTTTTGAATTTGGTGCTTTCTAGACTTAGAAAATACAGAAAATGTATTTTTGTCTCATGGGGATGAAATACCACAATTCACAGAATGCTTCACTGCCCTGTGAGGCCATTCCCAAAGCCACTAACTGGATTACTGTGACTGAGTTGAGAAGACACTACAATTAAAAACTGAACGTGTCTGTTCAATATAATGAGTGAGTCACCGCGCGAGTATCACAGCACTGAGCACTAACTGCAGAAGTCAGATAAATGAGCTCTCATGATTGTAGTCACGACTACACTGGCGGCATACATTCACAACGTAAGTTCAGTCTGGCGCGGTTTAGTTCATGCCTTTGCAAGCTTAACTTTCATAGAAATTAATTTAAGAGGTTAAAAGACTTACATTGCTCACCATAGCTCCGTTTAAATGAGTGCCTGTAGCTGCGAGCTGAGCTCTGAGTGTGATCTCCATCATCCATGCGCGGCTTCAAAACATGCCGACATGGCTCCCTCTGCTGGCTGTAGTCTTTAGCCAAACATTCCTCCTATGATGCAAATATCGTCAATATGCATCATAGGTGGAATTTTTCCAGAAATAAAATTCATAAATCTCTTGTCTTAGGGGGATATGAGGGGGGAAAGCACAATCATTTGAATTTACTTCTGGGTTTCTACTGATACAAAGCCATATGTCAATCGCTGAAGTAACCCTTTAACTTGTTTATTTAATCGTATTTTATTACTGACTGTTTACTTGCCTGATCTTTATATTTGGTAGGCTAGTAGTTTTTGATGTAGTATAAAACTTGAAATTCAGAATTGTCAAACATCATAACAGCCTTATGTATTAACATAATAATACTTTATGCCTCAAAGGATACTGGTTATAGCTATTTTTTTATTATGTTTTTATTAGTACAAAACATAGAGCAAAATGAAGTCCTTGTGACTGTAACCATGACAACGTCCAAGCACTACCTTGACTGCACAAACAATTGTGCTCAAAGTTATTGCATTTGGGGCCTTTACCACATTTAGGACCAAAAGCTATTACACACAGGACCTTTATCACATTTAGCTTGTTCAGTGTTCTAGACATGGTTATAGCCTTGTCTAACATCACAACTTCACGGCTCTGAACCCAACCATACTGTCTGGCCTTAAATCTACAGCTCTCGCTGATAGTAAATAGGTCATTCAGATGTTGTGTTGACAAATGCCTTGTTGATAACTCCCATCCAGCTGTGATGCCACCCAGGCCTCTCTTATCTAATGGGACCATCTGTCTTGTGTCGATGATGTCACTTCCTGGAGTCTGGCTGAGGCAGGAGAGAGTTGATAGATAGTTGGCTTGATAGAGACAGACAGAAAGAGATAGGGAGAGACTGGGAAAGGGATGAGCAGATTATACGTCTCGCACATAAACCTCAAATCTCACCATATAGCGCCCTGTTTCAGCCTAAACATTTGCAATAAGAAAATAGTGCGTTTTTTAAAAAGAAGCATTTGGAAAAAAGCTTGTTGTTGTGGCCCAACAGAGCAATTCTAAGCCATCAAATAACCATAGAGTCACAAAGTCTCTTTTCAAAGACCCTCGTTGGAAACTAAAGACAACACAGCTGAGTGAAAGAATTCTCGCTGCAGTCATTTTTCTGATGTATTCTTACTCCACAGGCACCGTGATAAGTGTACCATTCGCTCTTATTTTTCCAAAGGCGAAATGCTCGACTTGTCAGACTTCAATTGGTTTGAATTCTATTTATCAAGCTCAGCCGTTGACCAAATGACACGCCTACAATTTAAGGGAGTTTGAAAGGAATGGAAATGTCTTTTCTCCATCATAGGCATGAATTACAGACACTTTGAGAGCTATAGCCGAAGGTCAAAGAGGCACATCTGTACAGCACTATGTCTGAGAGGCTTTCTGTGAATTGGTAAGTACAATGATCCATGCCTTCAGTCTTTTAGTACAGCTGCGTGTTGGCATGTGGGTTGGGACGTATATATATCAAGAGAGAGGGTGTAAATGTAGACAGAAAAGCTGTATCCATTGAGATAATTTAAAATGGAACAATTAGACTTATTGTGACAGGGTGTGAGACATGCACATGGAAGTCAGTGTCATGTGTGCTGCTTGTAATGAACATAGCATCTCATACATAATAAGCATTCAGTAATAAGCATTAATTATGAAATTGCTGAAAAGAGCAGCACTACTTGTCACCAGCAGATGTTGTGTTTTGAAAACGCTTTCTCAAAATGCTTTCTTAAATGAAACATTTTTAAATGAAAATTGTCACCATTTACTCAAACCTGTGTGACTTGCTTTCTTCTGATGGAACATAAAAACCCCATCATATTTTAGAAACAACAAAAAGTCTTCTATATATATATATATATATATATATATATATATATATATATATATATATATATATATATATATATATATATAAATTAATGTGGGGAAAAATAAATACTCTCAACCCCAAGTGTGGATTTACACAAATTAAGACAGTCAAAAAGCATTAGGTCGTGCTCCGCTCGCCCCTATATTTAAAAACATTTAAAGACATTATGTGTATTATGTGTAGTGAGTTGGCACGTGTGATTTATGTTTAATGCTTCAGAACATAAAGGTATAGTTCACCTAAAAATGAAAATGTGATATTTATCTGCTTACCCCCAGGGCATCCAAGATGTAGATGTGTTTATTTCTACAGGAGAACACAAATTAAGATTTTTAACTCCAACCACTGCTCGTATAATGGATGTCAATGGGGTCTAAACTACTTGTTGGATGCCCTCGGGGTAAGCAGATAAACATCAAATTTTCATTTTTGGGTGAACTATCCCTTTAAGGGAACATCGATGAGTATCGACACTCCTGGTTTTCATGGTGCATTGTGGGTGCATTGTAGGAAGCAAAGGTTTTGGTGCACTGGAAGGATATTGCAATTGAGACAGCCCTTAAAATGGCCGACTCCCTGCTCAGTGCCCATGATTACTGAACAAGGGAGCTGATTGAGATGCACCCTCAGTTCCTGGAGGCCGTCCTGCAGAATTTAGAGCTCCAACCCAAATTAAACACACCTGAACCAGCTAAAAAAATAGGTGAGTTTATTCAGGAGATAAAAATGGTAGGACATTTGCCCTCGGGGGCTGGATTTGTGGATCCCAAAAGCATTAAACAGAGTAACACTCATTAACACCAAGCAAGAACCAAACTAACAAGGGCCGCATTTCCCAAAAGCATTGTTAGCATAAGTATATAATATAAACTATTGGCACCAACTGTCTCTACAATCTGTTTAGGTGTTTCGGGGAAACAGTAGTTTTTGGGAAACAAAGTCAAGCACAATATCAGCAATGGTCTAGCATTAAAGGCTTAGTTCACCATTATTTATTCACCCTCATGTCATTCCAAAGCCATAAGACCTTCCTTCCTCTTCGGAACACAAATTAAGATATTTTTGATGAAATCCGAGAGCTCTCTGACCCATCCATAGACTGCAAAGTTAGTTCAATCCTTGTGAACAGTGGTTCAAACTTAATGTTATGAAGCGACGAGAATACCTTTTGTGCGCACAAACAAACTAAAATTACTACTTCATTCAACTATCTCTTCCCCTCTGTGTCAGTCTTCTACGCAAGTTCCGCAAGCACCACAACGCATGCATGAGATCATAAGATCATGTGATCGAGCTCAGCTAATAGTGAGCCAGTGTTTTGCTGTAATACTAGGAAGCACTGTATATTGTGAATAGCCCAACAAAGTGAATAGCATAAGAGTTACAAGGAAGAGACGAGACCGTTGAATAAAGTCATTATATTTGTTTGTTTTTTAACAAAAACTATTCTCGTCACTTCATAACTTTAGTTTACGAATCGCATATTTTTACGAAATTTTAAAGGGATCCCTGGTGTTAAGACTTGTATGGCTTAATATAACATAAATGATGTCTCTTACTGAAATATGTAGTAGAAAACCCATGAAAGATCTACGTTATTTAAAAAAATCTATTTTATATTTGGACCATGGGCGGCGCCATTTTGTTTGCACTCTAGGTTGATGACGTAGAATGGTTGCATTCTACGCAATTTCAAAGCAATTAGTTGTTTTTGTTTTTTTACTCCGAAACAATTTTCGAGTTGCGTTGTAAAGGCTCTAAACAATCAATTCCTTTATTCCAATTACGTTATATAGCCGTTAGATTTATAAAGTACATTTTTTTTCTTTTCTTTTTTTTACAAGAAATCCAGCAGGTCATAAAGAACTTTGTTTTTCCACCTCCAAGAAATAAGGAAGGGCGAGCGCCATTATGTCTTATTATTTAGCTAAATGCCAGGTAGGCTATTATGTTTTCCTTGCTTTACCTGAGGAAAAAAAGCCTCATGATGACTTTGAAACAGAGTAGAATTATAAATTATATTCAAATAATATGCATCTATGGTGAAATTACTACATTTTTGCATCACTATGTTTATTTTAATGCAAACACTGCACTGCTTTATACGCACCGCTCCTGGACCGGCGTCCGCCCATTAACATGGTTACGGAAAATAATACGCACCGCAAACACACTGCAAACAGATTGTGAGTGAAATGGCCGTCACTTGCAGCAGCGCTCGGGTCTGCAATTAAGGCTCTGAAAGCTGCCACAGTTCACACCAATGCAACGAGATGGTGCGGTGATCGGGTTGATCATACCACAATGACTCTCTTCTGTCCAACTTCAGACTTTTCGGCTCTTTTTGGTAGCTGGATATATATAATTTCTTGCGTCTAAATATGAATGAGGATCTGGTTATTGATAAATCGAATTGTTATTGCTGTTCTTATTATCATTTAAGGGGGGCTTAGGAACATTTTGGGGTAGCTTCAGCCCCCCTTAAATGATAATAAGAACAGCAACAACAATTCGATTCCACCTCCCCCTAAAATAGGCCTAACGACGTCCCTGCCGTTAACAATCTCTTTACTATACCTTTCTGGACCTTGAAATGTGCAGTGAGGTTGCAGTCTAAGGATGGGACAGAGAGCTCTTGGATTTCATCAGAAATATCTTAATCTGTGTTCCGAAGATGAATTAAGGCCTTAAATGTTTGAAATGATATGAGGGCGAGTAATTATTGACACTATTTTTGGGTGAACTAACCCTTTAATACTAGACCATTTAACCATGGTCTAGCTAGCATTTACCAGCACAAACCAGCTTGGACCAGCATAGAATAAAGGCACTGTGACTGGACATGAAGACAGAGGATGCTGGGAAACTCACCCATGCCCTCCACCACACACAGACACAAGGGGTTGGGTTTTCATGTTCTTAATTTCTATATTTTCAAAAAAAACATCATATAATACAAATGTCCCCATAAGGATAATGATTTTGGATATTGCCATGTTTGTAATTGTAATGTTGGGAATATCTGAACCACACACACACACACACACACACACACACACACACACACACACACACACACACACACACACACACACACACACACACACACACACACACACACACACACACACACACACACACACACACACACACACACACACACTTGTGTGACTCACTCTGGGCTAATCAGAGTTTTAACTCTCTCTCCAACTGCCAGCTGCTCCAATCTGCTCTGCAGCCTGCCGATTATAAAATTGTAAAAATGTGAAACATACACTCACATTAACAAAATGTCACGAGGAGCTTGAAAAGGAGATAAAATAAATAAATAAAGCACGTTTCTCCAAAGTCGGGGGGAAAAACCCTTTGTCTGCTGACATTTCCTTCTCAGGAAGCAAATTGAAATGGAAGAATTTTAATTTTGTGTGATTCAAATAAGCGTGAATCTGAATTGTAATTAATACACACTGCTGTGCTCCCCACGGGCTGCAGCTCTGACACTGGCTTAGCAAGCAGGGGATGAAATTCCATTTGGAACTGTAAAGATTATTGTTATGAGAGCCCAACACTCTTTTATTTCCATCTCCTCTCCTTCCTTTTCTCTATTTCCCCTCCATTTCTGTCTCCTCCTCATTTCCTGTTATTCATAGACACTTAAGATCTCTGTAGACGACTCATGACCCACATACACAGGACTTCACTTTAAATCATAGAAACAAAAGAGTATAAATACTATGTGCCGTTATTAGTAAGAAAAGTCCAGGTAGATGCGAGAAAGACTGCAAAGTCTGTAGGGATTGCTAAGATACAGTGGCCCCGAAAAACATTTGGCCACTGTAGACACATTTGAAAATGCATGAGCGTCATTGCATTTGTTATAGAACATCAAACCAAGTGGCATTTAAAGACATTAGCATAAACACTCTTTTACAGCAAAACATTTCACAAAAAGAGGTTTGTTAGGGTTGAAATAATCAAATAATTGATTTTTTCCAGAAAGGAACAGAAAATTATTGTAACACTTTATTGTTGTCAAATGTTAATTGAACAAGTTTATAGTTGGTGTGTGTGTGTGTGTGTGTGTGTGTGTGTGTGTGTGTGTGTGTGTGTGTGTGTGTGTGTGTGTGTGTGTGTGTGTACTGTGCGAACTTGAGAACTGATTTTATACATCCATAAAAAAAATTGCCTTGGTACCAGTTGGTTAAAAGTCAATGCTGTGCAGCATTTTCTTGCAAATGCAACTTGGTTTGATATATTTTGTTTTCTAATACAATGACATGCAGACAATGACATAAGGCCACTGCAAAACACACACACACACACACATACACACACACACACACACACACACACACAC
This sequence comes from Pseudorasbora parva, assembly GCF_024679245.1. NCBI lineage: Eukaryota > Metazoa > Chordata > Actinopteri > Cypriniformes > Gobionidae > Pseudorasbora > Pseudorasbora parva. Next base: position 7,375,250 of record NC_090183.1, read on the forward strand.
ACACACACACACACACACACACACACACACACACACACACACACACACACACTAAATAAAGAAAGAAAGAAAGAAAGGAATATGGAGGTTCTTAAACTTCACAGCTCTCATTAAATCCCATGGGCTTGATTTTGTCAACCTCTCACTTTCTTGAAAACAGATAAGTACACACCAAACGGCAACTTGTGAGATCACATGTTTGCTGATGTGTTCCAGTAATATATAATTCTAGTATCTTCCCTTGGATTAAATCACGCTTGCTGCAGTAAAAGGAATAGTACACCAACAAATAAATAAATACAGTACGCATTTACCAAAAGATTCAGAACAGATACCATTTTTACTAGTAGGTGCAGGACCACCTTCTGACTTAATGCCTAAACATTATGGGAAGCACACTAATCAGACCTGGGGCCCATGAAGTCGGTTTAGCTGGATAGCCAGATATGTTTAAGCTGTGCCAATCCTCGGTTTTAGGTATCATTAAAGTGGTTTGGCTTTTAGCAGTATTCGTCACAGTTATAACTTACACTCCTTGGCTAACCTGGTTATGTCCTGGATATGAGATCTCAAACTGAAATTGGACCAATCAGCTGTCAGTAAAGTGTCTGATGCAGTGAAGTCACTCCCCCTGTTTCTACTCCATATTAAAGGTCTTTTAATAAAGATTAATAAGGTCGAAAAAAGCTTGAGTTGACAGAGAAAGCTGATGATCAGCATCATGGGACCAACAAAGCCTGAATAGACTGGTTTGGTTGTCAACTCGAAACTAATCCTGTAACCCTGCATTTGTTAAACTACTCTAATCATGGTACAGGCCCCAGGTGCTGCGTTTTACCAAAATCATCATAAGCCTCAGTTGATTATATAACAATTGCTCTCTGTTTTCCGTCGTCGCCGGTCATGTTCATGTGAAAATTGTGTGAGCTTATTTTGTTCATTTGATAGAAAGATATAAAAAAAAATCCATACATTTCCATACATAGACCCTCCCTTCGAAGAAATCACAGAAGTGGTTGAAAATGGACAAAAGAGACACCTGGGGCAAGATATACTAAACAGGCTAAATTAGCAAGAGAGAACAATTCCCAAAAAGCACAGATGGAGGTAGGCCTATCATGATAACAAATTTTGCTGGACGATAAATTGGCCTAGAAATTATCGCGTTAAACGATAATATTGTCGTTCTGAGACCATTTTAATCTAAAATAATGATAATGGTATAATAATGCAGGTACACCTTTTCAAATGTATATAATAAAATATATATCATTATTTTATTTCTAAAGACTATTTAACACTGAAAACGGAAAACATTTTAAATATCGGCAATAAATTAACAAAACAACCCAAAACAATAAAAAGCAATGGACTCAGTCTGTTTACAAAAAATGCACTTGAATAAATACCAACAAAAAAAAAAAAAAAGGATGAAAACTGCAGTGGATGATTGTGTTTTAGGTGCATATTAGGGGTGGCACAGTTCACAAAATCCACGCTTCGGTTCATATCACGGTTTTCGGGTCATGGTTTTCGGTTCTATACGGCTCTTGTGGTTGTTTTTTCTTTTAATCGCTAACACTCGAGAAATGTAATTCAGCACATGATATATACCTTCATTGTCTACAATTTAGTATACAATATTTTTTTTAAAATTATATCATGTAATCATGCAAAAACTGAACATGACCTGACCATCTCTGAGGAAAGCTAGGTGAGATTTTGAAACAGTAAGAGAGAAGACTGATGCTTTTCATTTATTTGGGGAAAAATATGTCAAGGTGAATCTGGCTGAGCATGACGTCTCATCACGCCGGCACCTGGTCTGCGCGTCGAGTATGAACACCTCCCCAAACGGACGAGGCGCTCGCACAGTCAGCAAGAGAGACGAGGAAAACCAACAAGCATTCAAATGGAAATTATCGCAGCCCGGAAAAATGATCGCGCTAATTTTTTTAGCGCTTAGACGGGGGTTGAAAATTCAGTGTGTGATCTACTTATGACGTGCAAATTAAAGAACAGCTACCCGAATCATTTCCATGTTGACCAACGCAATCTCCCAGTTAGCATCCGGTTTAAGATGTGCTTTTTTTGGGCTGTAAATAATGCCGCAAACACCAGAAAATTGATGAATGCACACCTTAGTAAACCACCATTTAAATGATCTCCTCCTATACATTTTGCATCTGAAATGGAAATTCCTAAAAATGCATATGCAATAAGGTCAGCAGCAAAAATAACTGTGCCTTTTCAGCGTTATTTGTTTTTCTGAGTATCTTTAGTAAATCCTGACAGTAGACTTTTAACGGCAAAAGTGCGTTTGTGCTGTCGGAGGCTGTTATTAAATCTGGCCCCTGGTGTAAATGGGATCCGACCGTCCGCATCTTAATACCAGGTGTAAACGGGGCCTGGAAAACACAAGGAAACCACATACACCAGCCCTGAAATCACAATGCTAATGCCTTCCTGTAATAGCTGGATTCAAGGATGTAATCACAACTGGGGGAATCAAATGTAATAATTTTGCAATGAACCACAGAAAAAGCCTTATCAGTGAAGCACTGATCTGAATATTGGAGGAGACATGTCCTTCTCAATGTCTATTGGGGTTAAGACTCTAACTTCTTTTCGATTCAATCATGCTTACTTCAGTTACATTTGGATGCCATCATTCTGTTTTGGATGCTGCTTTGTTGTCCCAGTAACCTTGTATCTGAGTTGTAATGAGACTGTGATGTAAACTCATCTCTTGGCAGTGCCACATGGGCCATTGGTGAACATTTATCACTCTCTGGCCCGCTCTGTCCAATCCTGCCACCGGCCCAGATTGTGCCTAAAGATAGCCGGAGTGTCCGGAACCCCAGAGATCGCCTCTCTCTCTCATCCTATCTCTGCTTTTCACACACTCCCACAGACACACACTCAGTGAGAGGTAGATAGGCCAGGCTGGCAGGCAGTATGTGGTGCCAGAGAGCTGGACCGAACCATCATCTGGCCACAGCCGAGCAGCCACGGCTACAGTCAGCACCGCACATGTGTGAATGTTTATTTATTCATGTGCGAGACACATTTTCTCAAATGCCTCCACATCCACACAATCTCGGAAACGGCAGACGTGGCGCTGAAATTTGTCGGAAACTGTAAGAGACGAGAACAGGGTGAAACTCAAAGGAGATTTTCTTTCTGGATCACTCGGATGCTTTTAAGTGCCACTTAGATGTATTTACAGTTTAGTGCAGTTTGGAGCCGCACTTCTATTTTGGTTATCTTTTTACACTTCCATATTTTAATGACTTACAGTGACTTTGCATTTCTGAAGTCGTTCTGTAAATGTACTTAGTTCACAGACGTGCATCTAAGAAAACGAGCTTTGTCGCTTCGGGTTTGATTAGCTCGTTTTTGCAGAGTTCACAGAAAGCCTGTGTTTAAATTCGCCGGGTCTTGCGAATGGATTTATGAGATGTCGGAAGAAGTGAAAAAACTTTAAACACTGAAAACTAAAGGCACACGGCAAAGAAGTCATGTTCCTAATCATGCAGTATCCTGGGCTTGTTTTCTGTAAAAATATCTAAAGATCCTTGAAACAAGGTTTACCTTGATTTACCTGAAAGGCAAAACCGCATAAGATATTTAGCCTATAGTTATTTTTAAAGAATTTCTCTTTATTTGTAAATTCAGCACGTTTCATCTGCAGGTTTTTGCACTTGTTTTGTCTTACATCTAGCAGATTTATGTTCACTAGACTAAAAACTAATGTAAGTTAGTACAAATAAAAATAATTCAAAAGCAAATTTTACAAATTACATTTTGCAAACTGCTAAATTGGCTTCGCCCAGGCGTTGTGTGATGGTCCAACTTTAACACAAATATTTATAAGAAAATTGATCTTATCTAAAGTGGAGGTACTGTAAAAGTTCACCATGAGCTCTCTGACATCTAGAGGTTCAACAAGGTGTTTTTATATATGTTTTTGCTATACAAAGCAATGTGGTCTTCTTTCATTTGATCCCTAAAGAACACTTGAGCTAAACGCATTGAAACGTACAGCTTTTAGGAAGCCGAAAGCTCACCTGTTCACAAAGGAACCGCTCAAACAAGTCAATATCCTTCAATATGTGGCTTTCTCAGTTGACCTCAGGGCTTATATTTAATCGTAGAAGATTTCATGAAAGAATTTCACTTTAGCAATGTCTTTATATTTGTTTAAACTGGCTCAATAGGGGCAGGATGCTTTATCAATACATGCTATGTTTCGTCTTTCATAATACATGGTCCAACTGCTATAATATAATTTTTTCAATATACAATTGAAAGGTTGTCAGGTCTGCGGTATTCCTTTACATAACCTATCAACAGTCCAGCATCATATACATGAGCTTGTGTGCATTATTCATGCAAAGGAGAAAAAGCAATGCAGAAAATAAAATGGAAAATATTGATGTGAAAATCAAAGTTCAGATCTTATGGGATTCTAATTTATTGCAGTAGAAAAGCTAAACTTAATAGCTAATCTAATATCCATGGAAATCACCCCTTCCTTATAATATCTGGCCTGGAAATATATAGCTTCACCAAATCCAAAAGGTCAAACCCACAATACCCCACGCATCGACTGACCTCTGTAACCTTCAGACATGAATATGCTTGTTTTAATTGAATGACTTATTTCAAAAATAGCAAGAAAGTTAGCCACTGACAGTTTGAGAGTTAGTTTACTTGGGAGTGTTAACTTAAAGTTAATTTTGAAATGTTCATAGTATAATACAGATTTGTGAACTTTAATAAACAAGATGGAATGTAAAGTTTAAAATGCAAATCCATTGCTAAAACGCACTGATGTGTTTTTCCTGTTGTTTGCTCTCCAAAATGATGTCACTTCCTGTGTGGTGATGTCATAAAATAACTGGATAGAATAGGATTGGAATTTTTTTTTAATTTTTTTTATGTTTTAATAAGAGAGAGAGAAAAAAAGTATAATAAAATTTCCTGTAATGGAACATGACAACAATCCATTAAAATACAAAATAGTAAAATTACTTGAAATTCACCCTATGTTGCTATAAATGTCTATTGTGAGAAAATAAATCAATATTATTTTTTAAATTAATTTAATATTTAATTCAATATAGCCTATTGAAAATGTATGACCCCTGTGTTGTGTATTTCTCTACTGCAGTCATGCTTTAGTCACAGTTCTTAAATTTGAGAAATGATAGGTCGACCCAGGTTGTCAGCCAGCCAAAAATATATTTTTTACTCCTGTATCTCCTTTTTTACTTGTAATCTTTGATGTCAGTGGGGAAAAAAGAGCTGATAATAATTTCCAAGAACCAGACTGGCTCTTCAGTCCCTCCCTCTTTGACCTAACAAAGCTTTTTTGAAAACACACACACACACACACACACACACACACACACACACACACACACACACACACACACACACACACACACACACACACACACACACACACACACACACACACACACACACACACACACACACCTGAAACCTCGACGGGAGTGTCGTCAGATGGGAGATAAGCGCATGTGTCTCGTGTTTTCCTCTAGATGGTGCTGTTTACCACAACTCAACTAAACATGCTCCGCTTTCCTGTTGGTGTCCATTTCTCTTCAGAGTTTCATCTCTATTCAGTCTAATAATCCTTAAAAAGAAGAGATGAACATATTTTAGATCTGTGTATAACGTGTTTGTTACTGTTACATAGTTCAAACCAGTTACCTTATTTAAAAGAAAAACTAAATCACTAAGAAAAACTAATTACAATGATGCATTTTTTACAACGGAATACCTTTCAATAAAGATTTATCTTCATACATTTTTTAAATAAAATTCCACATTGAAAACGCTTTATGGGGAGGATTTTTACAATTCCAAACTGTTTGTCAATGTTAATATAGCTACCAAACTATTCGAGCTTGTAATTTGTTTAATATAAGTGTAAAATGTAGGCTACTGATGGCAGTCATGGTACAAAAAGGACATAGCCTATGTTGGTTTAACTTTCATCAATAGCTACTTAGAGAAGTAGATTAATTAAAGCAAATGGCTTAAACGGATTATCGTTTCCATATCCTACTAACGATTCAACAAAAGTAATGAAGTAGTAAGAAGTAAACCAACTATAACTTTACCGAAGCATATGCTATTAGTTTTTTGTATCAGTCTGACAGACTTTATTTGTTCTAGAACGCTTTTAGGCACTTTAGACACGGATATTGCAATCTTTAATACCCTAAGAAGCTATATAATAACAGTATTCGTGTGTGTACGGATTATTTGACTTCATCACGCTGTAAACAAATACATTAAGTTGTCTAAATGAGGTGAAAGGAAACCGTACATCGGAGCTCCTCATCCCGCAGCCCGCAGAGTCTTTCTGAGGCATTTCGCTCAGTCTCAACAGCGCGCTTGAGTGACGTTAATTCTAACCAATCATGTTATTCCCCCTCCTCTTTCTGCGACGATAATGAAGAGACGGACCAATCAGCAGCCGAGGGGGCGTTCCCCTGTGGGCATACTCAGAGTTGTTGCGAGAAATTCAGTCTGGGGAAGAGGAGAGAGCGAGGATAAGCATCCCAACACATCCCACCGTTTGGACTTTTTCTCATTCAGGTGTGCGCGGCCAATCACGCACAAGACACCGGGACAGAAGCCGTGGATTTTCTTTCTGACTGAGGACTGAGGGGGGAATGATCTGATCGCATTTGAACTTGACTCTTTTTCTCTGATGGGATAGTTTATATTGAAATTTGAGCAGAACAGGTGCGTTTCATAAGGGCTCCTCCGGTAATGCGGAATGACCGTGCGGGACCGTTAACGCGCGCGTGGATCACCTGATTCATCACCGACCACCGCATTCCGCGCGCCCCCGACCGCAAGCTGATCTGCGGGGGAAAGTTAATAAAGATTGTCTGATTGATTGCAGTTAAATCAACATTTCCCCCCAAAACCAGCTGTGCTCTGAATTGGATTTTTTTTCCACGACTAAAATACTTTAGTCTTCACTGACCTAGTCCTCAAAGCATTGCTCAATACGGATATCTTCATATTGTACTGGAGTCGGATCATTTTTCTGACTGGTCGAACGGATTTGTCACTATGCGCTCGAATTTGGTAACCTCCGTGTGAGCGAGCTGACAGTGAACCGAGGTAAGAAAACGCATGCATGCACGCATACACCCAAACGGGTTTGCGTGCGGAATTTATGTACTGTCTTGTTTCAAAACACACTGACACTTCTCGTGCATGTGCTATTTATTCACGGTGAAATAATAATTAGATTAAATCCCAAACGCATGATGTGTGACTTTGAAGGGGGTGACATTGGAGGAATTTCATGTGAAATTTCTTGAAAGATGATGCTGAGTGCTAGACTGGCTGCATTATTTTATCCAGAGCATCTGTGTATGCACATGGAAATGATTACAGTGAAGACTGAGCTGTATGGTCGTTAGAGTGAATTGAAGAATTATAACTAGAATGCACTGCCCTCTTTGTAAAGCCATACTGTAAACCTTATCACTTATTATTTGATTTTTTATTATATTGATTTTGATGCACCATTTGTCGGCTCTTTGTCTTGAGTGTTGAATATTATGGAATTCATTGTAACATATTATAATGTTGTGTGTTGTAGGGTCGTGTTTGGCTGCTCTTTATCTACAAATGTAAGGCTCTGTGAAACCTTGGCTCTGACAACACCATATGGAGACAACTGTTTGAATTAAAGCAGCGGGAACACGCGTGAACTGCTGTCATGGATTTAAGGGATTTTTTCTTGTTGGCAACATTAGTTGCTTGTTTCTGGTTAGATCCAACCATTGCCCAAGAGCTCATTTACCCTATCCGAGAAGAGCTACAGGAGAATGTTCTTATTGGAAACATACCAAAGGACTTGAACATCTCCCATATGTACTCTGCCACCGGGGCTAGCAGTAATTTGGTTTACAGACTTGTTTCGAAAGCAGGTGACACCCCGCTACTTAGAGTGATGAGCAATACAGGAGAAATTTTTACCACCTCCAACCGTATAGACAGGGAGAAACTATGTCCTGGCCCCTCTTTTGAAGACAGCGAGTGCTCCTTTGAAATTGAGGTGGTCATTTTACCCAATGACTATTTCAGATTAATCAAAATTAAGATAATTGTCAAAGACACTAATGATAACGCCCCCATGTTCCCCTCTCCTGTGATCAACATTTCAATTCCAGAAAACACACTCATCAACAGCCGCTTTGCTATTCCTTCTGCTACTGATCCAGATACCGGACCCAACAGTGTACACAAATACGAGCTGTTAAACGGGCAGAGTGCCTTCGGTTTGGATATTGTGGAGACACCAGAGGGAGAGAAATGGCCTCAGCTTATCGTTCAACAGAATTTAGACAGAGAGCAGAAAGATACTTATGTGATGAAAGTAAAAGTGGAGGATGGGGGGAACCCACAGAAATCCAGCACTGCCATTCTACAGGTGACTGTCACTGATGTTAACGATAACCGGCCCGTCTTCAAAGAGAGCCAAATTGAGGTCCACATCCCAGAAAACTCCCCTGTTGGGACATCTGTATTTCAGCTGCAAGCCACCGATGCAGATGTGGGGGCCAATGCAGAAATAAAATACATGTTTGGTACCCAGGTGTCTCCAGCGACACGGAGACTTTTTGCTCTGAACTCCACCACTGGGCTCATAACAGTTCAAAGGCCGCTCGATAGAGAGGAGACTGCCATTCATAAACTCACAGTACTAGCCAGCGATGGAAGCTCAAGTCCAGCGAGAGCTACCATAACCATCAATGTGACCGATGTTAACGACAATGCACCGAACATTGACCTGAGATACATTATCAGTCCAATTAATGGTACTGTAATGCTCTCTGAAAAAGATCCAATAAACACCAAGATTGCCCTCATTACTGTATCTGACAAAGACACAGATGTCAACGGCAAGGTGATTTGCTTCATTGAAAAAGATGTTCCTTTTCACCTCAAAGCCGTTTATGATAACCAGTATTTGTTAGAAACATCTGCACTGCTCGACTATGAAGGGACCAAGGAGTACATCTTCAAGATTGTGGCTTCTGACTCTGGAAAACCTAGTTTGAACCAAACTGCCCTGGTCAGAGTACGGCTGGAAGATGAGAACGACAATCCGCCCATTTTTACCCAGCCTGTCATCGAGCTGGCAGTCATGGAGAACAACCAGCGTGACATGTTCCTGACAACCATCAGCGCCACAGATGAGGACAGCGGACGGAATGCGGAGATTGTCTACCAGCTTGGACCCAACGCATCATTCTTTGATCTTGACCGCAAAACAGGAGTCCTAACCGCATCCAGGGTGTTCGATAGGGAGGAACAAGAGCGGTTCCTCTTTACGGTCACCGCTAGAGACAATGGGACCAGGGCTCTGCAGAGTCAAGCTGCAGTCATTGTCACCATACTGGACGAGAATGACAATAGCCCTAAATTTACACATAACCACTTTCAGTTCTTTGTGTCAGAGAATCTGCCTAAATATAGTACAGTTGGAGTAATCACAGTTACAGATGCAGATGCTGGTGAGAATGCAGTGGTGAGACTCTCAATCCTCAATGATAATGAGAACTTCATCCTTGACCCAGATTCTGGAGTTATAAAGTCCAACGTTTCCTTTGACCGAGAGCAGCAAAGTTCCTACACCTTTGACGTCAGAGCCGTGGACAATGGAAGCCCTCCGTGTTCATCAGCTGCCAAGGTGACCATCAATGTCATTGATGTCAATGATAACACCCCCATCGTCATCTACCCACCATCAAACACCTCTTTCAAACTAGTGCCACTGTCGGCGATTCCAGGGTCGGTTGTGGCAGAGGTGTTTGCAGTAGATGGCGATACGGGTATGAATGCAGAACTTAAGTACACGATTGTTAGTTGCAACAAAGAAGGCCTTTTCAGAATTGACCCCGTAACGGGGAACATCACATTAGAGCAGAAACCCACGGCTGCAGACGTTGGCCTCCACAGGCTAGTGGTCAACATCAGTGACCTCGGGTATCCAAAGTCTCTGCACACCCTTGTCCTCGTTTTCCTGTTCGTGAATGACACGGTTGGAAATTCCTCGTACATTCATGACCTCATCCGACGGAAAATGGAAACACCACTGGATAGAAACATTGGTGAGAGCAGCGAGACTTATCAGAACGTTGACAACCTGAAAACCATCATTGCCATCGTGACAGGCGCTATGGTAGTGATCGTGGTCATCTTCATAACGGTTCTGGTGCGTTGCCGACACGCCTCACAGTTCAAGGCCGCTCAGAGAAAGAAGCAAGGTGCCGAGTGGATGTCCCCCAACCAGGAGAACAAGCAAAACAAGAAGAAGAAGCGCAAAAAGAGGAAGTCGCCAAAGAGCTCCCTCTTGAACTTTGTCACCATCGAGGAGAACAAACCCGACGACCCTGCCCACGAACCCATAAACGGAACCATCAGTCTCCCGGCTGAGCTCGAGGAGCCCGGGATTGGACGTTTTGATTGGAATGCCACCCCTACTACCACCTTCAAACCCAGCAGCCCAGACCTGGCCCGGCACTACAAGTCCGCTTCACCCCAGTCCGCCTTCCACCTCAAAGCTGACACTCCGGTGTCTGTGAAAAAGCATCATGTCATACAGGAGCTGCCACTGGACAATACCTTTGTTGGGGGCTGTGACACGCTTTCCAAACGTTCCTCCACCAGCTCTGATCACTTCAGTGCCTCAGAATGCAGTTCACAAGGAGGCTTCAAGTCAAAGGGGGCACCTTTGCACACCAGACAGGTAAAAGAACACTTTTACTGGTCTATAAGTACTGCTTATAACTGCCCTGCTCAGTACTGAAGTGCCTGTGGTAGCTAACTTGCTCTGAGTGATACATCTGTGATGCACTATGTAGAATGTAGATTTCAAAAAGCCCCCCGTAGATGTTCTCAAATGACCAAAAAAGACGTAAATATTGTATGTGTTTTATATGAAACTAGCTGATCCAGGCGAATGCTATTGTCATCACCTTACCACATGCATTTCTGTGTTTTTTTTCCTTCTTCTTCTTCTCTTTATTTATTTTTTAATTTATAAACCTTTACTTGCAACAAGTCCTGGATAATCAATTGGGTTTATGGGTGAGATTCGAAAAGAATCCAACATTACTTTCAAGAGGCTAGATTCAGTTTAATTTCACTGCTTTGTCATGGTTCAAAGATGCAATGCTCCGAGAGTTTGTGAAAGAAACATTTTTTTCTCGCCTGTCTACTTCGATCACCATTTTCTCATTTCGACATCGAAACTCCTTTGTGGAAGAAATGGATTTGAGTCCAGGCATTATCAAACAAATCATCACTTGTATGAATAACCACTGAAATTCACAGAGTTTGAATCCTTTTCTTATTTTCTGCGTTAATTAGCATCCTCTATGATTCCGTTTTCTTAATTAATCTTGCTCTGGAGTTAATCTACTAATATAAAATGCGCACACACACACAACATTAAACATTATCTCCTGGTTCATTAAATCCAATGGTTTCAACATTCTACACCAATAAACTGTCACAGACCTTCAGTATAGAACAGTATTCTCTTTGGCTTGCTATATATGCATATTTCTCAAAAACAGTTCTACTGTATAAAGCACTAAAAATCGCAAAAGCAAGTTGCCAAGCACAGCATTTCATAGTATGAAACCCAGATGATGAGGGAGAGAGTTGAGGGAGGGGTGGGTATGAGAAAGGGAGGGAGGGAGGGAGGGAGGGGAATATTACCTTTAGGTGGCACTGTTGTTCTGTATGGCATATTCTGGCTATGGGCCAACATGCAGTGTCTGTAATGCATGGGGAAGAAATGGGGGCAGTTACTCGTTCTCTCTCTTTTGCTCTCTCATTCTCTCTCTCTCTCTCTCTCTCTCTCTCTCTCTCTCTCTCTCTCTCTCTCTCTCTCTCTCTCTCTCTCTCTCTCTCTCTCTCTCTCTCTCTCTCTCTCTCTCTCTCTCTCTCTCGCTCACTTTTCCTCTCTCTCTCGCTCCTTGTCTTTCCCTTGCCCTTTTGTCTGTGTGTGTGTGTATGTGTGTGTATGGGAGCATCTCTCTCAGTAAACAGCTCATGTCTAATGATGGACTGAATACACAACAGATTGGTTATGGCTGTTAAGATAAGGTCTGACCGTTGGAGAACAAACACACACACACGCTTGTTTACTTAGCTATCTGAAAAACCTTACGTTTTTAAGGCTAATTATGATGCCAATTAAAATAATACTTAAAAAACATTTATGAGTGTTTATATACATTAATTTCTGGGGACAATTTGTAGATTTTTTTTGTAGAAAAACTTAATTTAATAATTAACTATTTGTCAGTTTATTTATGGATGTTTGTTTAATGTTTTTTGGACAGAATAAGATCAATTTGGACAATTTGTGTTTTATTTATTGAAGAAAAAAACTTTTTAATTATTCATGAATTAAATATGGCTGTTTTCCTAATTGAGGGCAGAATAAGCTCACCTCTAGGGACAACTCTGTGTTGTTGTTTTTTTGTTTTTTTTTTGTTTGTTTTTTTTTAAAGTTAAATACTCTATACAACTTATGGATGCTTTCCAAGGACAAGATAGAACAACTTCTGATGGCAATGCTATGCTCAAAGAATCAAAAAGAAGACAAACACGTACACACACACACACACACACACACACACACACACACACACACACACACACACACACACACACACACACACACACACACACACACACACACACACACACACACACATGTTGGTCTATGTGGTTTACAGGGACTCTCCATAGGCGTAATGGTTTTTATACCGTACAAACCGTATTTTCTATCCCCTTACACTGCCCCTGCCCCTAAACCTACCCATCACAGGAAACATTCTGCATTTTTACTTTCTAAAAAAAACATAATTTAGTATGTTTTTAAGGCCGTTTGAATTATGAGGACATTTGATATGTCCTCATAAACCACATTTATAGTGTAATACCAGTGTAATACGCATGTAGTTATACAAATTTGTGTCCTCATAAACCACATAAACAGGCACACACACACACACACGCACACACACACACACACACACACACACACACACACACACACACACACACACACACACACACACACACACACACACACACACACACACACACACACACATATATATGTATACAAACGGTTATTTATTATTACTACAGACTAAGCCTGTCTCAAAATATTGTTTTGTTTGTGTGAATCACTTTTCCAATTGAGGAAATCCCTGGAAGTCACTTCAGGAGATAATTTTGTCCACAAAGTATAGCTGAGGTAAACACACACTACTCTGCATATTCCAGGTTGGTTGAGTATAATTTCCTTTAGCGAGAAAGCTGTACAAACAAAAGCTTGTCTAATATTGTTTCTCGGGCGGATGCAAGTCTGGAAGATGGGGGTGTCTGGGTTGGCTTGCTCTTGTGTGGGCGGTCCAGATCACGAACATGCATCGGAGCAGGCCACACAGGACACGACCCTCCTGCAATTCATCCCATTCCCCACAAGAGAATCAAACTGAATGAGGCATTTCAAGAGGTTTTTCAATGAGATTTTGGATATGCAAGGCAATTCATTGCATTCACTTTCCTTCCCCCTGTCTCAGATTTGCACTGTAGGGAGCAAGAAAGGAGTACACCAATGTAGAACGACAGATTACATAATGAACTGCAATCCAGGCCAAGAGAGTGGCCTCTGCAGCTACTGTCCTATTGGGAAACCATGCTGTCGTGCTGTACATGTCTTTTACGAATGACTCAGTGACCCAAAACAATAGCCGCCACTGTAAGCGCAGAGACAGATGCCTGTCAACGCTGTAGATGGATTGTACCATACTGTGAAATGCACTGTTCGCTCAGTCCAGAGGGGTTGTTTTTTGAACAGGGGTTGCCCTTTGTGTTTCTGTCTCGATCCTTTAAAAGCCATTGACTGTGCGTTTCCTTTCTAAAGCTCATAGATACTGGGGCAGCCTCCATGCAGAGATAGTTAGCACAGCTAGAGGCACATGAGTGGAAGGCTTTTTATGGCACCCAAAACCTCTGCTGACAACCGTAGGGCAATTAACACTTGGCCTTTCTGTTCACCGACTGAACTTTGGCAATGCAAACAACAATGAGCACATGCAAACCTGTCTAATAGTCAGGGGTGCAGAAAACCATTTTTGTTTGCTTGGCCAAAATTGTAGGTGGCCGACTCAAACTACTGCTTTAAAGGGATAGTTCACAACAAAAGGCAAGTCAAAGGGGTCCAATGTTTTTGGAACCAAACATCCTTAAAAATGACTTATTTTATGTACAGAAGAAATATATATTATGAGTATTTTCCTTTTGGGGTGAACTATCCCTTTAAGACCAAGCAGAAGCGATTCAGGTGTAAGACCATCAGGCGAGCATTAATGCATTTATCCAAAGCAAATTACATTGCATTCAAAGCTTACATTTTGTCAGTTCCCTTGGAATTAAACGTAGGATCTTGTTAGGAAAATGTTTTACTTTTTGAACTGTAAGAACGTGTCAAGTCACACAATTAATGTACATGCACTAAAATGATTTAAAAGTGCAATAATATGTCAACTTTCGATCCTGCCGCTGCTAATAATGATAAGTATTGTAGGGACATTTCCACTGTGTATCCATGAATCAATGAGTATCATTCCTTGCCCATTTGTCTGTCACTTTACTGTTATTTGGAGTGAAATTCAATCATATAACAGATACAAATTGCTCACCTTCCAAAGAACTCGTTGATGAACAGCGTTTATTGCAAAATAATCAGAGTAGGCCATTTATTTCTCGTTTGTAGTTTTTTTATTGCATGGGGCAAACACATCACGGTTCAATAGCTTCTCAGGATGGAGGCGCATTAAAAAGTCTATTACGAAGTGCATGAAACATTTAGGTTATTGATTAAGCGTGCATGCATAGTGTGCAAGACTCCGCTCTGCGGGAAAACTCCTCAACAAGCCTGATTAATAAACTCAGTTGAAGAAATTAAACTGGGAAGTGACTGCTCATAGCAAACCAAAGTCATACAGGCATTTATATGAGGGCTTGTCTTTCATGCTAGAGAACCATCCCTCTGCTTATACTTAGATGCAGGGAATGTAGAAGCAATTGCTCAGATTACAAAATTCACTTATACCACTTCTATTAGATTCAGATGTCTTATCTGATCTTTGTCCAAAAATATAGATTCTTAGAAAGCCGCATTAATATGTATCCAAGCACTAAGAGCAGGCTAACAGTTCTACCAGTGAGTGCTAGAAGTAATGACTCGCAATTATGCCGAAGCGATGTGGTTATTCTGTTTGGATTAGGAAGCAATCAGACCCCAGAGATTCAGTGGAACTGTTTTTAGAGACCAGATGATTGTCTCACATGCACTGTTTCCTCTGTTACTGAGCTGTCCTCTAATCTGGCAAAGCAGAGTGCAGTCAGGTTTTTCCCCACTGTCACATAATAGAAGGAATCTGTACGCATAGCCTATCCTGGGAGTCTCAACGAGCTAAAACAAAATCAAAATGGAACAAAAAGTGTCTGGTTGCTGACTTGAATTGCAACATTGAATCTAAAGAGATTACTCATGCATCGAGCTCATGCTCCGCCATATGTGTGCTAGACAAAGGTTACTAGCGAGGGCACGGAGCGAATAATGTGTGGAATGAAGCTGTGTGTGTGTGTGTGTGTGTTCAAGCTCTCTCGAGTGGCTTTATGCTTCAATGAATGGACATCCTAATGCAAACAGTAGAGACTCGAGACGGTACGGGGGAAGGCGGTAATAGACTCCGCATTGTGATGGTGAAGGGCCGGGAGGGAGTAGTTCTTTCTCCACAGGTTCATTTGCCACATTAATAAGGGATTAGCATGGACGGGGCTCCCAGGATCAGGGCCTGAAGTTTGAGAAGATTAATGGACTGTGACATTATTGCACCTGAGGGGGATGTCTGTTGCGATATCTGGCACGTTGAGCTGATGGAGGGGCTCCGTTGGGCCAGAGAAAGAGATTTAGCTAGGGTACAACACTTGCGGCTGCTCGCTGCCTCTCATTGTCTTGCATAAAGAGGCTCTGCAATTCATTATTACGTGTTGTTCAGCTCCTCTTTGACTGGTTTACAGGGAGACTCGATTAAATATTATGTAAATCGTGTTGGACTGGTGCAGTGTTATGTTATTAAATGAACATTCTGTCATCATTTACCTCATGTCAATCTAAAACCTGTTTGTCTTTGTGTACAATACAAAAGGAGAT
Organism: Pseudorasbora parva; assembly: GCF_024679245.1. Classification (NCBI taxonomy): domain Eukaryota; kingdom Metazoa; phylum Chordata; class Actinopteri; order Cypriniformes; family Gobionidae; genus Pseudorasbora; species Pseudorasbora parva. The sequence goes on from NC_090183.1 coordinate 7,391,568, forward strand.
ATTTTGTAAACGGCATTAAAGGGATAGTTCTTCCAAAAAAAATCATCATTTATTCACCCTTGTTGTTCCAAAACATGAATTTATTTCTTCTGCTGAACACAAAAGAAGGTATTTGGAAAAATATGGGAAACCAAACAGTTGATGGACCCCTTTTGATTTACAAAAATACTAGGGAAGTCAATAGGATCCATCAACTGTTTGACTTCCGACATTCTTTAAAATATCTTCTTTTGTGTTCATTAGAAGAGTAAAATTCATAAAGGTTTGGAACAACTTGAGGGTGAGTAAATAATGACAGAATTTTCATTTTTGGGTGAACAATCCCTTTAATTGTTTTTAGTCCACACAGTGAAAGTAAGTGGGGTACAGTGTTGTTTTGGACCCCGGTGTATATAATTACATAGGCAAAAATAGTTCTCGAAGTCATACAGGTTAGGAACAACACAAAAGTGAGTAAATGATGACAGAATGTTCATCTTTGGGGAAACTATACCTTTTAAGACCAGTGGTTGGTGAACAAGGGATTTAATTAATGCATTTTCTCTTTTTTTTACCATCACTGCAACAATTTTACACAATACATTGGAACCACAGAGTAATCTAACATTGTAACATCTAACATTTGGGTTTGTCCCAAATGTACACATTGGAAACCAAAGATTCTTTTCTTTGGAAACGTTCCTAATTCTCCAAATCCATTTTGTACACAAATCTCTTTCAGTTTAAGGGTCAGTCTTGCTGTTTCAGCCCATACGGCAGTGGCTTGCAATTCTGAAATTTACACGGCTGTCCGTTTCTCTTATGTAACTCATTCTGCCTCCAGGGCAGTTAGTCAAATCCCCCGGTGGGAACAAGAGAGCTTATCTTTCAGACCATTGATTGTGCACGTTCTGCACCCAAGGCCGAGGCCGAGGTGAAAACTCCCCGGTTTTGTCCCTGTGAGGTTCAGCTTCTGAAGTTCAAGTTGAACTCACTGGGTCTAAAGTACTTTGCCTTTATAGCCCATTTTGGAGCCAAACTGTCAAACTGCTTTTGATAGGGTATGATGGAAGACAGACGAGGCGAGGCGGTGCAAGAATGGAACGTTGCCTCAGGTCGACCATTGCAAAGCCTGTGTGAAACTCCTAAATATAGAAATAAACTGTACGTTTGAGGTAGGGTTGAAGGCACCCCACTGTGGTACTGGCAGAACTTTTTAGCAAGCTCAAGACTTTTATACAGTCACACAGTTGTTGGTGTGTGGTAGAACGTCAAGCAAGACCTTCCTCCTCTGCATGGACAATATAAACATACTTCTGCTATGCTAACAACAAACGAGGGGGAGTTTTTATTTATTTAATACCCAAACTAGCACAGACCATTGGCAAATTACCAGGATTTTGAAGATTTTCAGACAGTTGTTGTTGAAACAAATGCCTGAAATTTGTCTCCCCACCCCATCATTTTCATGATCACACAAATATTCTCACGATTGTAAGTAAATGCAACTAAATGAACCTTCAGTGGCCTCAAAAAATTATTTGGACATTTAATCCACACTTAAAAAGACATTCAAAATATCAAAGTAAGTGGCCCTAGCAACGATACAAAATAACGCAAGACCTTTTTCTTAGCCATTTCTTACTCATTTCTGGCAATGGCTTTTAAGCCCACGAGGCTATGGGCTCCAGCAGCATTTTAAGCGGGGTTTAAATGTCCAAATAGGTTTTAAGATCAAGTAAGTTTCTGTCTGTATGTTTTAGAATGATTGTTTTAGTCAAAAGGAGAGAGAGAGAGAGAGAGAGAGAGAGAGAGAGAGAGAGAGAGAGAGAGAGAGAGAGAGAGAGAGAGAGAGGAGAAGTGATGAGATGAAGAGCCCAAAAGATGAATGTTTCGATGTGTTTAGTTGTTTCCTCTAGCAGCTCTCTGGCAGCTCATTTGCTGAAGTCACAAGCAAAAGTCAGCATCATTTATCATAATTTAATTTCATAAAGCAAACTGATTGATAAGAGATGGCTCCTGGAGCCGCTCTGCGATCTCTGAGAGGCTAGATGAAATCCTTTGGATTTTTATTTCCATATTTTTATCCTTCATTCTCATACACATATTAACTTTGATTGATTATGGCCATTGCATGATTCCTAATTATATATCATGAAGAATATAAACCAATTATTAAACCCTACCACGGTAACATCAGAAGTCTCTCTGCTTATTTAATCTTATGGTACCTACATGCTGCAGTTTTGAATGACACCAGAAGGATGCATTTGGGTAACAACCTACACGATATGAAATGGCTAAAGTAGATACGGTGGAAGAAAATGTTTCTTGACTCGTTTGTGATGTTCTGGACACTTTCATTTTTGTCCACATGTTTTTCACACTGTTTCAAATGCTCACCTGAGGAACAGTAGGGGTTCATCTAATGTGCACAATTCATCTCAACATTTTTGGGACGGAAGACACACACCCCACATGAACACCACTGTACACTCTTAAAAATGAAGGTTCCAGTTAGACACACAAAGAACTGTTCTTCACAGAAAACCATCCACTTTATAGAACCCAGAAACCATTGCTCTGATCTAAAGAAGATGTAACATCAAGAACTTTTCTAATCTCTAAAGAGCAATACGACTAAATGAAACCCTCCAAAAAGCAGTGATAAGAAGAACTGTCGAAGAACCTTGATTTCTGAGAGAGTACTGTGTCCATCCTTAGGTGCTGCTTCTCTGAAACGATGACACAATGAGCCCTGTAGGGCCATTCCAAAGGCTGAAGGAGTCATCCTGTCAGATCACTGCACCCCCTTCTCTTCAGATTAATAGCTTTGATTATCATAATCTGTAGTGAATTTCTCCTGTTCCACCCCTCCACTGCACCCACCGTAATTTATAATGTACATAAAAGATGTTTTATGTAAATTGACCTCCTGGTAATCTTGCTTAATGTGCTGTGTTATTCTATAATGGACTGTTATGATTTTGTTTCTGCATATTTTTTTCTTTCGCTTGTTATAATGTACTTCCCCACTGCAATCTGTATGCAGCTCAAGTAATCCTTGATGACTATTAATATCATTATTTTGTTTTTGTTTTCTGCTGAGCATTGTTTGAACAGTGAAAGTTTATCTTTTTAATTTCATAATAAATGTTGAAAAGCGATTTTTTTCCTTTCTGGTTTTTAGTCCACTGCTTTTGACACTGAAAATTGCACTTTTGGAGTTAATCGGGTTTTACTGCAGATAAAAGCATTCGTCATTATTCACTCAATGTAACACTTTCATCACGCAGATCTAAGGTTTATCAAAGTTTGGAAAGCGTGCATCTCTTACAATCACAAGTTAACTTTTGAAGCACAAAACTTGACTGCTCAAAGCAGGTCTCGTCTATGAAAAATAGACTAATGAAGAGGTATATCAAGTAAACAAGACATAAAAACAGTATATGAATATGCATATTTAATAGTCTGAAGATGTATGAAAGTTCTGTTGCTCTCGAGTGATAGTAAAATGATAAACACAACTGATATAGATCTGCCAGCTGTCACTGCGCATTGCACCAGTAACACATGAGCTTCTTAGATAGATTTACAATTATAGATCAATACAAGTGCAATTTAACTTAACAAGTTCTATTATAAGAACGGCAAACTGAATAAAATCAAAATCTGAAGGGATGTATCGCTTTGAAATCCGGTGTAGGAAAGCCATATTACAAATATGTTGCCTCTAGCTTTAGAACAGCAGGGATATGAACTGTTTAAAATCTGTCTGTGAGATATGAAAGGACAGAACCCTGAAGCTCTTTGCTTAGTTTGAAATTTCAAGGATTTAAGGATACTGAAAAAGCAGAGTTTAAAAAGTTAATGACAGTAAGAGAAAAAGTGAAGAACTGTATTTATAGCCTAAGATGAACAGACATGTATTTTGGTTTGTAGACCTTTATATGTCCTGTGGATACATTGCTTACATTTATTCAAGCATTCCCTGGGAATTGAACTCATGACCTTGGCTGTTAGTGCCATGCTTTACTATTTTACACACCGCAGGTCTTTATATTGGAAAATACCAGCTGAACGAATGCACACAATTTTCTATAATGACACATTTCTTACTGAAATAGGAAGTTCCCATGATTTGCTACTTGCTATTCTATTACTAGTTGCTTGCACATTCTTATACGTGACAGACTTTTATTGGACAAACATTTCCGAGTCTCACAATAACTGCAATTGTAATGTTGTACATTTTAAAAGAACACTAGCATACAGCATAAAAATAAAACTGTACAAAGTACAATAACATAAGACCCAGACTGTATTAAATATGGGTTAATTTGCATAATGGATACATTGTTTTTCACCTACCACAATGTGTTCTGTGTGGCGAATTACTAAACGCAAAAGTGCAACATTAAGAACCATTTGCAGACAGTGCTATTGTAATCATTTTGGTTTTTGTTGGGGCACATGCAGCTTATGGTAATATTAAATTTCAATGATTTGAATGACTTTTGTTCAGTATGGATCGGGTTCTGAAGCACAATCAGTTCAACTTCATTGTGATGACCTCAAAGCTTAGAGACATGGACTAAAAGTATGTTTGGGAACCAAGAACTGGTTCTTATTGAGAACTGTATAACATTACAACTACCATAACAAGAATTAAGGGTTGTGACGGCTGCATCAGAACACTGGAGACAGAAATGCAGTACTTATTCAGTGTCATCGCAACACAGCTATACTAAGGACAGGGTGATCCCGAATGAACTACACTCATATAAGCCAGTTCTTTTTAGTGGATCAAAAACATACAGCTTATACAATAAAGTCTGATTCCCAAATGGATGATCAGGATGAGTCGGATCATTTTAGTGATTCGAAGAACATACACTGGAAACAGTGAAGTCTGATTCTTTAACAAATGATTATAATGAGTCAGTTCTTTTAATGAGTCCACAGCATACAGTGCAAACAATGAAGTCTGATTCCCGAACGAATGACTATGTGTGAATGACCCGAATGACCCGAATGAATGAATAAATCAGCTCAAAAAAATACAGCACAAGTGTTCCGATTCCTGAACGAATGACTCTAATGAGGAACTTTTTACTGAATCAAACACATATAACTCACACTCAGCAAGCAATTTTGCATTTAAAAGAAGTTAATAGACGTCCAAACACAGCCCTGACGTCTGGACTAAAACAAGGGAAAATTTGTGCAATCAAAATGTTATAGATGTCTAAAAAATAGACTAGTGATAGAACATGAACATGTCAAAGAAATTAAACTAAACACATTGTAATCTCTGTTTACTTTGCTTAAGATATGGAATATCACACATCTTGCAAGTTATTTTGGCAAAAACAACATGTAACCAAGTTCAAGGTTATTTTGGCTTGAAGTGGGTTACTCATAATTGGACTATATCGGGTAGTTAGATAGTGAAATGACGGCTATTGCTTGCTGCGCAATTTACTGTAAGGCCATGTTCAGACTGCCAGCAAAAATCTGATTTTATCCAGATGAGTTTTTGAAAGTCCGGACAACAAAACAGTCTTTCTTCTTCTTCTTCTTTTTACCAAAAATCTTATTCAAACCACATATGGAGGTGATTTGAAAGGCGATTCCAGTCAGATTTTTACAGATGCGTCTCAGTCTGGAGGCTTTAGCTGCTTTTATGCGTCACTCTTAACGCAACACATTCTGATAACATTAAAACTGGTGACGGAAATTCCAGAAGTATTAATACAGTGTTCAAATGGAATGTCTAAAGACTGCTTATTTGGAGAGCCAGATGATGCGCCTCCTTCCTGCATTCTTTTTGAAAGCCTCATCACAAATGAGTGTATGCCTTCATCATTATAGCAACCCATGCAGATCGGTTTGTTATGTCCGGACACAGATCTTATTTGATCACTTGGCATTTAACAAGTTCGTTTGCCCATATAATCTTGAAATATTTAGGTTAAGCTTATTTGGCTGATGAGGGACTCGATGAAGCAGCTTCAACTCAAGCTGTGATATACCCCCACAGTGACTAAATTATTATATAGAGGCCAATCTCACAAAAATGCGTATCAATAGTATAAGTGTGCAATCTCGTGGAATGTTTACCCCAAAACGAGTTTTTCGCGTGCATATGATACGCACTTTATGGCGTATTATACATATGAACCCCCCACCCCACCACCCCCAATGTAACCAAGAGTGTGTCATATGCACGCCATAAAGTGCTTATCATATGCACACGAAAAACTCATTTTTGCATATCCATTCCACGAGATTGCACACTCGTACTATTGATACGCATTACCATGTGATTGTGTTGTTATAAAGGGCAGGGTACCTAAGATAAAGGTGGAGTTTGGGGAGGTGGTGGGATGCTGGAACATCTGATACTGAGGACAGGTAAGCAGCTGTTTATATACTCTGGCTGTTGATTGGAAGATTGGTTCGCTCCTCCCTAAATTACAATTCGAACTTCAATAATAGTGTGGACAGTCTGCTTGAAAAGATCCGATTTGAGATTAAATCTGATTTGCCTGCAGTCTGAACATGGTTGTTCGTATGGCAATGTGTAGCTAAAGATTCTCACAAGTTTTCTTGCCATATAAATGTAATGCGTGATCTGCATTATAAATGTAAAAGTAGATTTGAAGGCATATTTAGCGCACCAAAAACGTGCTTACCAATGCGATTAGTGGTAATCCAACATCAACAGTTGACTGCACACACCTATAAAGACATTTCTACCTTTCTCCCTAAGCTTTCCCTCTATGGCCTTTTTAATTTGATCGGTTTACACTTCACAACAGGAGTAAATCACTTTAATAATATAAGAACCAAAACAGATTAGAGTTGAATGTGGTCTGATGCTTCGTAGCAGTAGTTTGGTTGAGAACCGGCATCTAAGTGCTGCATAAACACATGCTGAGTGAACGGGTGGATATCAAAATGCAGAGCAAACACATCCCCGGCTTAAACTCCTTCTTTAATCCCTTCATTTTTGGAGCGTGGCCTCCGTTGGCGGGCTGATGTCTTGATGAGCTTGCGCTGGAATTGAATACCGAGAGATAAATAAATACACAAACAAATCTTTGAAGGCTAGGGTAATCCCATCAGCGCTGTCTTTCATGGTGGACAGCAGAATTTGGTATGTCCGGTAAGCGCTTCGAACATCCTGTTTTAACATTATATAAATATAACATAAATATTTAGAGCAGGATTGGCTAGGGACTAGTTCATTGGTCTGCGTGGGGCTCCGGGGCTTGTTCGTTGCAGCTGTTGCTTTGACAAGCAGCTGAGGGAGGATAACGAATTGCTATGATAGTGTCAGCGTTAGGTAAACCAGCTGGAATATAAACTCACATTAGTGACGTCCCTGAGGCGTTCAAATGGTGTCATGACTTCCACATGTGCACTATAGAAAAAGCAAACGGCAAAAAAATGATTTTCAGCTGTTTTTCAGTTGTTATTAAAATGGAATGAATTCCTTGACCCTTCCGCGGCGCGCTCGGTGTCCGAATCCGCTCACTCGTTTTTATTCGCTCATTCAGCATAAACCTGTAAACCAATCATTTTCCTTTCCGTCCTCAGAACAATTTTGAATACTCCCACTCCCACATGCTACAGTGGACTGTAATAGTGAAGAAATATAGGCAATAGTAGGGTATAGGTGGCAATTTCAGCTATGGCAACTGTGTTCCTGGAGCTTAAACAGCAGAGTTTCTGTGTGAAGGTCATGAGTTTGGTTCCGAGGGAATGCATAACCTTACACTTGAATGCTGCTTTGGATAAATGTAGGCCTAAATACCCATCAACTAATTCACAGTACAGCGGCTACAGAGCCCCACACAAACGGGGGGAAATATGTATGTCATGGACAAAAATTAATAATTCGATCCTACTAGTACATCAGCACATTTTACTAGTTCGGTCCCTTGTTTTAAAGGGATTATTCACCCAAAAATGAAATGTATTACTCACCCTCATGTCTTTCCAAACCCATTAGAGTTTTGTTCATCTTCAGAACACATATGATGATCTTTTGAAGGATATCTGATAGCTTTCTCCCCCTCCATAGACAGCTACACAACTACCACTTTGACACTTCAAAAAGTTAATAAAGAGATAAAACTAAATCTAGCTTCCACAAGAACCACTGAGGTTCATTCTCGTGTTACGCAGCACGTTTGAGCTTCTTCAAGAACCAATGAGGTTCATTCTCGTGTTACGCAGCACGTTTGAGCTTCAGCAAGAACCAATGAGGTTCATTCTCGTGTTACGCAGCACGTTTAAGTTTCCGCAAGAACCAATGAGGTTCATTCTCGTGTTACGCAGCACGTTTGAGCTTCAGCAAGAACCAATGAGGTTCATTCTCGTGTTACGCAGCACGTTTGAGCTTCTTTAAGAACCAATGAGGTTCATTCTCGTGTTACGCAGCACGTTTGAGCTTCTTCAAGAACCAATGAGGTTCATTCTCGTGTTACGCAGCATGTTTAAGTTTCCGCAAGAACCAATGAGGTTCATTCTCGTGTTACGCAGCACGTTTGAGCTTCTTCAAGAACCAATGAGGTTCATTCTCGTGTTACGCAGCACGTTTAAGTTTCCGCAAGAACCAATGAGGTTCATTCTCGTGTTACGCAGCACGTTTGAGCTTCAGCAAGAACCAATGAGGTTCATTCTCGTGTTACGCAGCACGTTTAAGTTTCTGCAAAAACCAATGAGGTTCATTCTCGTGTTACGCAGCACGTTTGAGCTTCTTCAAGAACCAGTGAGGTTCATTCTCGTGTTACGCAGCACGTTTGAGTTTCCGCAAGAACCAATGAGGTTCATTCTCATGTTACGCAGAATGTTTGAGTTTCCTCAAGAACCAATGAGGTTCATTCTCGTGTTAGGCAGCACGTTTGAGCTTCAGAAAGAAGTTTGTTCTCGCGTGTCAAGCTGAATTGGTTAAGCTTCTGTTTATGTTCGCTGATCAATGTGTATATGTGAATAAAAGCCAAATTTAAAGCTTGTTTATTTTTAAGATCTCATTGTGAACTTTTTGAAGTGTCAAAGTGATAGCTGCATAGCTCTGACAGAACAGTCTCAGATTTCATCAACAATAACTTAATTTGTCTGCCCAAGAATAAAAGTCTTGCAGGTTTGGAACGACATGAGGTGAGTAAATAATGACAGAATTTTCATTTTTTTCATCTGTGGGTGAACTATACCTTTAATGAATATATAAATATATATATATATATATATATATATATATATATATATATATATATATATATTGTTTAAGGGGTCCCCGTAAGCGGCACCAATTGACACTTAAACATGTCTGAATGTCATTGCATTAGAAAAAAAACAAAAAAAAACAAAAACAAACTAGTGGAATCTGCAAATAAGCACTTTTACTGATCCCAAGGTGATGAGAGAGGGCTGTCAGTTATGATAAATTAAGTCGACAAATGAAGGTATTCTACCTTCTAAGGAACCAATAATGTAATGTCTAAAGTGAATATTGTGTGATGTGAATATAACATTTTTCATGAAGTTTAAACACACATGTCCTAGCAGAGTTAAACTCAAGAATAGTTCATCACTATAACCATGGATGTTCCACTAACTTTCGACAACCAGAAACCTTCAAAATAATCTTTTCCTTGAAGTGCATGCTTATTTCTACATATCTTGGTTTGACTTTTATCTAATGCAATGACATCCATTGATTTTAAATGTGGCTGAAGTGTCTAAATGCTGTTTGGGCCACCATCTTGTGTTCAAGTAAACCATTAGAGCAAGAAAGAGAGAGAAAGACAGAGACTGCGCTGAAGTGAAAAAATGTGCTCAGCACACTGAGACTAAATTTTCAAGACATAAAATCACCTCTTCAGACTGACTTTGCAGTCTGTGATTTTTACGATGGCAGGCGTGGTATTAGTCGCTCCAATCTGTATATCCATCTCTTGCTTTGTCTTGGCCCAGGCAAATCGATGTTCGTAAGGCGCAGTAAAAATGACAATAAAACTCAATCTCAACTTTCAGTCTCAATCTCTTTTTATTGCACCGCATTGACAAGTCTCACGACTGGGCCGGGAGAGGTAATGCACTGAAGTGGCCTACTAACTCTTGCCAGCACGAGGAAAATAACTCGCTTGATTGCTGTGGACTCTTGATTGTGTGGAGCTGGACGGTAGGCAAAAGCTGCAGACCGTGATGCTGATTTACTTCCTAAAGGGACGCGGATGACGGAACAGGTGCTGGAGTGTAAATATACATGTAGATGGCCTTTTGATTGTAATGACACAGTGGGTGCCAAATGCTCCAGGCCAGACATTTTCTTTTTTTCCCCATTTGCTGATTGTCTGAGCCACTGTTTACTGACCGCCTGACATCTGGAAGTTCATTTCCTGCACTTAAGAAGAGCCACCATTCATGCTATAGTCATTTTTGGCCTGCCCGAATTGTAAAATTACACACTAATTCCAGGTTTTAAATTTACAATGAAACTCAATTAAAACACTTCACAAAGTCATTTATTGAATTTCTCCACCAACAATGTCCAACTGCAGACACATCAGGTAAAATTGCATTTTCTGGAATAAAATTTACATCTAGAATTTTTTGCTCTCTCTCTCTCTCTCTCTCTCTCTCTCTCTCTCTCTCTCTCTCTCTCTCTCTCTCTCTCTCAATATAAAATAATTATATTTTAAATGAAGGCTGTTCTTTTTTATTTTATTTACTTATTCATCAAATAATCCTGAAAAAAGTATCACATGCTATATAGATGTGCGTGTATATATGTATATATATATATATATATATATATATATATATATATATATATATATATATATATATATATATATATATATATATATATATTAAGCAGCACAACTGTTTCCATCATTGATAATAAATCAGCATATATAGTAGAATGATTTCTGAAGGATCATGTGACTGGATGATGAAAATTCAGCATTGATCCCAGGAATAAATTATGTTTTAAATTATATATCATTATTTGAAATTTATTTTTAAAAATATTTCACAATGCAAACCCCCCCCCCCCCCCAGTATTTTTGCCACAATAAATGCAGACTTGATGAGCATTAGAGACTTTCAAAAATATGAAAAATAGTAATGTTTCCAAACTTTTGACCAGTAATGTATATTCAAATTAGATGTTAAATTAGCCTGTTTATACTATATATATATATATATATATATATATATATATATATATATATATATATATATATATATATATATATATATATATATATATATATATATATAGATGTGTGTGTGTGTGTGTGGGTGGGTGGGTGGGTATCTTGAAACATTTTGTCTTACTAAGCCAATTGCTTTGTATGTGTGCTGCATACATACAACTTAATAATAATTTAGTAATGTTCACAGTATATATTTCATCATTTAATGAATTCCCTGGGAATTGAACCCACAACCTTGATGCTCTCACCAGTTTTCAGTTTTCTAAATGTCTCAAAAGTCATCTCAAACATGCTCTTCCTCCTTGGTAAACAAGTGCACTGACTTTTTATATTACTTTATTAGAGGAAATTACTCCACAACTGAGTGACAGTGATAATTTGTGTAAAAAATAAAAAAATAAAAAAAATGTTTTTATTATATTAAATATTGAACTTCTAGCTATATGTTATTTCATAGTTTCATACCCATGTTTTACAACAAATATGTTTAACAAACAATAGTTTAGTAAAAACCAACCCCTAGGACATAGATACGAAACACTGCTGTTGGCAATATGTAAGTGGAAAGCTATGCAAAACATTGCTTGAAAAGAAACTCAGAAAAAAGGGGTTATTGAAAGGTTGAAAGGTACACGCGCGTCTGTGACCAAGAAGGTTTTGTTGTCGAATCTGTCCGATGTATGGATTGCTGATGAGTATTGATCCAAGGCTTTATCCAGGCGGCTGAGCGGGCCGTTGAAACCTTGGAGCTCTTGTCGGGATTCTCAGTATTTACTTGAACAATGTGAAAACACATAAGAGCCACGATCAATCTGTCAGCGAATAAGCTGTCACGGAGGTGCTGCACCGAGGGATATTTAACGCAAACATAAAACACGCCGTGTCTGTTGTTTTATCGTCAAGGGAATGTGAAATGGCAGGGTTTTAAAATCACACACTGCCACGTGCTTCAGTGCTGCACGAGCGCGTCCTCCTCTGCTCACCGCGTAATGTGATTTTTTTTTCTTTTCTTTTTTTTTCATGGCAGGAAAATAACAATATGCGAGGAAATGTCATTCAGGCAGTGACGAGTCACGTCTTATCGCAGCCCCATTATATGCAAAGGTGTAAAACATTTGGCTTCCTTATTTAGATGATGCGATTCCATCCAGGCGGAGAGCTGAATTAGCAAAGCAGGGTAAAATTGTTTTCCCACTATCTCGCCACAAACACAGACACCGGCCCCTGTCTCCCCCCTCGCACGCGCTCGCCATCAAGCCGATAATGCTCCTGATAAAGTGCATGGACACCTGGATTTATTTCCTCCGCTACCACTCGTTTTATTTATTTATTTCCGTGTCCTTTCGTTTACAACCCTTACGTGCTTCTCGACTTCACCTCACCATCTGCACGCGGCCGTGCTCAGTGATTCCGAAGCCAAAAATACCAGCAATGCCGTAGTTTCTCATTTCTTTCTTTTTTCCCCATGCTTTTTAACACACTAATGTACTGGACAGATGGCAGCACACTATGGCTAATACTGCTCCCATTAAGTCATGAGCTCATAGTAAAGATAAGGGCTGCACTGTTGGTCACACTTTTCCGGCATTCAGGAGCACTAATTTGGTTGCTTGGCAATAGTAGCAGACAGCATCTGCAGTTTTTTCTTTTTTTCTTTCTTGGATGTAGCATTGTCCTAATAAACATATCATGTATATGGGTGGGCGGTGTGACCGAATTCATATAGGCCTACCACAGTATGCTGCATAGATGTTATTGCTAGAAATTCAGCAAGTAATTCCATAATCAAGTGAATCAAATTTAGCCTACTGAAGAACAATTATGTATGGAAAAATATAATTGATTCTCATTTAATTTTCTTTGCATAAATTAAAATGGGTTAAACATACTCATTTGTTAATAGTCCATATACACCACCACTGGTCAATATTTGTAATGATTATGATTTTTTTGTTTTGTTTATGGAAGAAGTCTATATAAGGCTGCATTTATTTGATCAAAAAGTAATAATACTAGGCTAATAATGTGAAATATTATTATAATTAAAAGAAAACGTATATATATATATATATATATATATATATATATATATATATATATATATATATATATATATATATATATATAATTTTTTAAAAATATTTTTTTATGTGATTTATTTCTATAATGCAAAGCTGATTTTTTTTCAGCTTCATTACTCATCATTACTATTATTAGTTGTCAGTGTCACATGATCCTTCAGAAATCATTCAAATATAGGCCTACTGATTTATGCTCAGTTTTTATCACTTATTATTGATGATCAATTATTAATAATGTTTTTTACATCATTGTTGAAAACGGCCTATGCTGCTTTATTTATTTTTATTTATGCATTTATTTATGTATTATTGTCTTTGGAAACCATTATGTATATTTTTAGGATTAGAATGACAGCATTTATTTGAAAACAATAACACTTTTTTAACAAATTATTATTATTATTATTATTATTATTATTATTATTATTATTATTATTATTATTAATAATACTAATAATACATTCAGCTTTGCCGTCATATAAATAAATGATACTCAAAAAGACTATATTAAAATAGATTACTAGATTATTATTAAAATAGAAACCAGTTATTATTATTAAACATTATTACTGTTTATTACTTATTATTATTACTTATAACATTGAATATATAAATGTAGTCTTAGTGAGAATAAGATATATTTTTCCAAACGTTTAGTAGATATTAAACAGTAGACATTAAACACATTTAAACAGTAGATATTAATAAATATCACACATGCACGCGTGCGCACACACACAAGTTAAAGAACTGATATCCAATAATTATTAAACATGTGTACTGTTTTGCACAAAGTAACCAACACTTGACACATTCCCTCAACACACACACACACACACACACACACACACACACACACACACACACACACACACACACACACACACACACACACACACACACACACACACACACACACACAGCACAGCACAGCACAGCACAGCCTAGGGCTCTAGAATATGTGGATCTCCCATGACCCCATTTCACAATCTTTTCTGACTGCTGATGGCTTGAGTCAGTGTCTTCGATGTCTCCAAGACATCCGCCCTAAATATCAGTGGCTGGGTACATTATAACCCTCATTCACCACCCCTTATCAGAGCTCCCTGTATCCCCGGGGCATTACAATCCAGGGTTCCTCTGCGAAGCGTTAAAAGGTTACGGCAGGGGTGACGTCTGACGCACCCGGCTCCAACAAACGGCCGTTTCTTCTCTCGCCCCAAACCCCCCGCCTCGACCCCAAACAGTGTCTGCATTGTTCTCATATCCGAGGTGATGAACCTTTCAGGCCCTCTGGACTTAAAAATATCCCAAGCTCTTCAGAGGAAGCTCAAATACAGGAGATGTGGGAGGGATGAGGATGCGACGCAATGCATAGGGCTGTGGCAACCCCTGACGAATATCAAAGAGCCGGGCACGCTTTCATCCTGTATTCAGCTCACATTCACGCTATTGAAAGTGACCCTGTGTCACAGTTTTCTACACTGACAAACAACAGCCTTATACTGGCCTGCCCCCACACTGAGCACATTCATTTTTAAATGAGTCTTTTGCAGGAGGAGAACAAAAAAGCGCTTTCCGTTTTGCCAGAATTATGGATGAAAATGGAAACGTTTTCATTTAGAGAGATTTCAAATAGATCACTTGGCGTGGGGAAAAAACAAAACAAAAAAACAGCAAACTGGATTTTTTGGATTGATTATAACTATTATGACCTGATGGTCAATATTAATAACAGGCTACATTTGGTGATACATAGATTTGAATGAAAAATCACCATGGATCTGCTTAAAATAATCATCTTAAAGGTCAGTCGTGCCAATATGGGATTGTTTATGTCGGCACAGCTTGTTGGGAAGGGCTGCAACGTCTGAGATTGATTGGATTATGTCTGCGTGATTTGTATGCCTCACTCCGTATGAGACAAGACCTGTATTAAGACCGCCCTGCAGCTACCGCTGTGTTTGTGACTTGATGGTCTATAAACAGCCTGTCTCTGGGTTTTTATTAAACTCTTCCACATAGAAAGCATCACCGCCATCTCTTCCTCTATATGTCCATTTCAAGGCTGCTCTCACTCATTGCTGACTGAATCAAAATGAAGCTGGTAAAATTACTCTCAGCTCTTGGTGTCTGACCATATCACATCGAGTTCTGTGGTAGGAGCTCTTACGGTTTCAAAAGGGCTGGGTACTTGTGAACCGCATTAGTTATCTTGGAACTGATAAATTCTTTCTTGCAGTGTTAGAAATGTCAATATTTAGAATTTCCTTCAGGTTCTTCACGGCTGTTAGCCTTGAGGCCCTTTTAAAGGGTTAGTTAACTTTTAAATGTAATTTCTTCAAACATTTATTTTCTCCCATGATGCTCCAAAGCCATGATTTTCTTTCCTAGTGGAACAAAACAACAAAATATTCTCACTGGCCACTTTATTAGGTACACATTCCCAGTACCAGGTTGGACCCCCTTTTGCCTTTACAACTGCATTAATTCTTCATAGCAAAGATTTTGTCCATATTGACACGATAACATCACAAAGTTCCTACAGATTCGTCGGCTGCACATGCCATGATGTGAATCTCCCATTCCATTGGATTGAGATCTGGTGACTGTGGAGGCCATTTGAGTTTAGTGAGTTAAGAGTTTAGTGTCATGTTCAAGAAGCCAGTTTGAGATGATTTGAGCTTTGTGACATGGTATGTTATCCTGCTGGATGTAGCCATCAGAAGGTTTGTACAGAAAGCATAAATCCAAACTCATCAGACAAGGCAATGTTTTTTTCCAGTCTTCTATTGTCCAGTTTTGGTGAGCCGGGGTGAATTGTAGCCTCAGTTTCCTGTTCTCAGCTGACAGGAGTGTCACCGGTGTGTCTTCTGCTGCTGTAGCCCGTCTGCTTCAAAGTTGAATGTGTTGTGCTTCCAGAGATGCTCTTCTGCAGACAGTGCTTATTTGAGTTATTGTTGCCTTTTTATCAGCCTTTTTATCAACAAGGCATTTTCGCCCACGCTTTTTTGACCATTCTCTGTAAACCCTTGGGATTTTTGTGTATGAAAATCTCAGTAGATCTGCAGTTTCTGAAACCAAGAACCATGCCACGTACAAATTCACTTAAATCACCTTTCTTCCACATTCTTATGGTCAATTTGAACCTCAGCACAGATTGTCTTGACCATCTACATGCTTATGCATTGAATTGCTGCCATGTTGGCTGATTATATATTTGCATTAACAAGCAGTTGAACAGATGTACCTAATAAAGTGGGCGTAACTGTACATTGTATATTGCAAAACATCTAAAATGCTCTTTTTTATAATGTTAAGCTCTAAAATACTTCTGTGTTCAAGAAACTAAATGAAGACAATGAAAAAAACGTTTCCTTTCTTTTAATCTTTTAATGGATTCAAATGTTTCTAGACAGCAGAGTTGCTAATAATGACCCTGTACTAGCTGTTACAAAATTTGTGAGAAGTAGAATTAATATTTTAAGACCAATACACTCCAAAAAATGTACGATAAAAACAATAAAACAAAAACAGTTGTGATTTAGCAGGTGAGGTAGATAAATGTACCATCATTTCATATTTAAATGAAATAATGCTGTGCAAGTCTGTATTTAATTTTCCAGTTCTTGAGCCGTAACACCTGCCTTCTTTCATTTTCACAGAGGAGTCGCTTTGAAGAGCCACTAATATCAAACACAAACAATCAATCTCAGGCAATCCTGAGCAGCCCTAATGGAGAAGAGCAGAATATTAATTATTGCAATGGAAGGAGAAAAAAAACAAAAGCCGCTGCCACGGTGATGTAGCTCAGCTAATTTATGTGTGTTTGTGTGCCAGGGGAGCTCCTGCAAATCTAGTAATGGCGCTTTCACACTCACAACCACGTATACACGCGTAATCGCACATGTTAATCAAGTAACCTGACATACACATTTCCAACTAATGTATATGCATTAGTGCCTATAACTCATTAAGAATACATAAGCATAGATTTTTTTTTCTAGTGTGTGTGAGCTCTTGTTTGTCTATCCAAACAGCCATGATAGTAAAACTTAAAGAGAAACTGTCTTTTTGACGTAAAAATAATAGACGGACGGACAGAGATGGATGGATGGATGGATGGATGGATGGATGGATGGATGGATGGATGGATGGATGGATGGATGGATGGATGGATGGATGGATGGATGGATGGATAGATAGATAGATAGATAGATAGATAGATAGATAGATAGATAGATAGATAGATAGATAGATAGATAGATAGATAGATAGATAGATAGATAGATAGATAGATAGATAGATAGATAGATAGACAGACAGACATTTCTGTGCTTCTGTGTAGATTTCTGGGCGTGTGTCAATGTTGTTACTAAGGTGTTAAAATAGTTACCAGGGTGTTGCTAGGTGGTTGCTAAGGTGTTTTGAGGATGGCTTAGGTGTTGCTATGGTGTTCTGAGTAGTTGGGAATTCCTATGTGATATCTTGGGTGATGTGGATGTTTGCTAGACACTGTAGTCAAATGTTCAAGAGGGTAGATATAGGCAATTTCTAGGGTGTGTCAGTGTGGTTACTAAGGTGTTAAAATAGTTACCAGGATGTTTCTAGGTGGTTGCTAAAGTTTTGAGAATTGCAAGTTGTTTTCCACGGTGATCTGGATGGTTACAAAGGACTGTAGATAAACGGAAGGACAGGCGGACGGACAGACAGACAGATAGATGTGTTTGTGTTCTCAGGTTTGTCACCACACTGAGAAGAAAAACACTTGTCTAACCTTTTCCTCAGCAAGGAGAGAGGCTGTAAACTACACTGCCAGCAGCTGTGCTATTGATTAGTACTCAGATAAATTCTACCATTAGTGGAACTTGTGGCTGCCCGTTTATGTTTGATGTAAAGTGAAGTTTATTCTTCTCCTGTCATAGTTCTTCTCATTTTCTGGCTCAGTTTGAGTGAAATGGCACCTCAGAAAGCTGCTCAGCTGTCTTATCAGCTCTCCTCAGTAAGCAGGACTCCCACCGTCTCACTCGCACGTTCATCTCTCTCATCCTCTTCCACCTCTTCTGTTTACCTCTCCTGCCAGAGGGAAGTTTATTGCTCAGAGGTTGCTCTTTTGTAGCTCAGGAAACTTAAATGTGCTAGAAGCAATATTTCTTTTGGAACACCACAATATAGATCATGACTGATGCAACATTGTGACAGCCCTAGACTCTGTAGAAAGCATAAAAAGTCGGGGGAGTGGCCTTTCAGCTTTTTAGCCAGAAACAACAGAAGCATATCAGAAAAAAACTCTATCTGGGAGTCATTGTGGATGTTTGACACCAATTTAGTAAAATTGCAGAAGGTTGCAACACAACAATAGTTTTTGGGTGTGTTCACACTTGTAGTTTGGTTCCTGTGGTTCATTTGGTCCGGGGAAAAAAAGGAAAGCATTTAGTCTTTGTCCACTTAGCGTTCACATTGGCATTTTAACACTGGACCTAAAGGCATAGAGATATGTTCACAACCTGATTTATCAGCTTTTATTACGAGTATTTCGTGACAGAACTTACAGAACATCCAAAACAATGCTATGGGCTGGGATAAATGCGCTCGTTGTATGTATGATGGTATTCTGACCAGCTGAGAACTCTTGAATAGAAAGACGTGTAAATGGGTCAAATCAGCGGCAGGAGTCCCTCCATCACGAACCAAGATCTGCTGCGAGGACACACGGTTTTGATGCTTGTACTGAACTGTGTTGGGCAACATCGCAAATGTGACAAGAAAAACAGGTATGCGTGAGCATTCTGTCATTTTTAGGGTTGCATCTTGTGACATCACGTCCTGTTTTTGGTTAATTTGAGCCCGATCTCACGAAAATAGTACAAGTTTATATGTATCTATATATATAATATATATATATATATATATATATATATATATATATATATATATATATATATATATATATATATATATATATGTATCTATATATATATAATATATATATATATATATATATATATATATATATATATATATATATGTATCTTTTCAGCAACAGATAAAGGCTTAAATCTCTCTCTTTCTCTCTCTCTCTCTCTCTCTCTCTCTCTCTCTCTCTCTCTCTCTGCGGGGTATATTGCCACATATATTGTGGAGAAACCTGGTTATGCAAGGTAACTGTCTGCTTCTAAGATCAGTTCTATCTTTTAGGTCAGTTTTCACTACATAAAATTTACTAAAGTTTTTACCGCAACAATAGCACAATACTCATATTATGTACAACAGGACTACATATTTGCAATATCAAATATTTGCCATATATTCAGATTTGTGTATTTTGAGGCATATTACTTCCTAAAAATGTATAAATATTATAATCTATTGAGAGCTCAGACTTTTGTGAGCACATCGTTCAAATCTTTTCTAAAATTGTAAAGATTTTACTTTTATGCATTTGAAAGAAACTTTTATCCAAAATACCTTACATTGCATTCAAGATAGACATTTTATCAGTCCACGGGAATTAAACCCATAACCTTGGCTGGATGTATTTGAACAAGACTGAAACCCAGAAAAGTGAACTTTTGTTACTTAGCTCATAACATTTATGTTTTTGCCGGTGGGTGCCAACGCTCCATATCCTCCAGTCTTTTTCTTTGTTTGATGGTACACTTGATGAATTCATCACAAAAGTTATTTGTGTCTTGTCGCAATTAATCATCGCGCAAACAACAGAAAGCACACGCTTTTGAGCCTGGTTATGTTGTAATGCGAAATATAACGTTACAATTGTGTTACCCCAGTATTACCTCACTCATGATTTTGTTTAAGCTGGTATGTGTCTTGAAAAAGGCGAAACAAGTCTAAATGGGACGAGGAGATTAAACGTCACCACGCCGAACAGGTAAGCTCAGTCGGCTTTTACAGCCTCATTATGCTAATAATTGTGCTCTTATAAAATAGTCTAACTCTCAGATGTTCTGGGAAAATGTTTTGAGATAAACTGAAAGAGAAATTTAGTGATGGTGACATTACAATCGAACAACAGTGGTGTGGTTCGTTTACAGCTTAGCTTTAGCTTTTTACTTTGGAGACTGCATTTAGGCTTCAAAATTCATAAAAGGTGATTTCATCTGCGAAAATGATCTTGATGGACAAAATGTGTAAGTATTATAAACTTTTATTGAGCATAGATCATGTTTTTTTGCGATAATATAAAAGTGAATTGTAAAATCCTATTGTTTTTTTTGTCGAGGGAATCAATTAAATGCTAGCTGATTGGCTTACAAAGTGACGTAATACCTGCACAACTTATGATCCACCGAGACCCGATGTGAGATCCACCAATCAGACAGTTTTCTGAATCTCAATTTTTTTTTTTCATTGGTTAAAATGAATGGAGAGTCTTATGTTTTTATCTCGGCACCTGTGGCTTAGCTTTTTTTTTTTTTTTTTTTAGATATATCTAGATGTATTAGATGAGTTTGAGTCACACATGCGATTACTCTGGAATTTTTTGTGGTGAAAGATTTCTGTGAAAAAGTCTCCATTTGCTCCCATTTTAATCCCAGGAGAAACATTTGAGATATTGAAGATATTTTTCTATTGCACACATAGCTTATAGCTCCTCACCTCCAACTCTTCCTGTTCAACTCTCATGTTCTTTGGGTCACATCCTTTTTATTGCACACCGTATGTGATTTGACTCTCCAGGGCTCAGCTCACTAAATGGCTGCCTGGTCGACGGACGATTTTAACTCAAAACCTCAGGAGGGAAGGAAACACAGAATGGGCAGATGGTCAGTGAAGGGAGGGGGCGGTAAGGGGCAGAGAGAGGTGAGGGAAAACTGGAGCCGAGGAGAAGGAAAGCAAATTCACAAGAGATGGAATATATAAAGAAAGGAGAACTAATGCACAAAGTCTTTTCTCTGAGTTTCCAGTATTCTCTCTGAACTCTCTAGAGACGAAGTCTCCGCAGAGTGAAATTGCTGTTCCCGCTAATGCACTAACTGCTGCGGTCTACCCGAGCGGTGACATGCTGGCTACAGAACTCTGTCACCGTGCATGCCGCCTGTCAGAGAAAAGGGTAGATTTTCACTTAGTTTGTAGTCTAAAATTTTCCGCATTGTGGCACGAACAGGATCCTGTTCAGCGTCGAGCTTCTTGTTATGCCGAGACTCTCTCCCATTCAACACGCACATTATAAGCCAGCCAGAAGCCCTGTGCTGTTGCCATGTGACACACACGGTGTCTTTCTCTCTCTGCCCTTATCGCTCAAGTCAGTTTTATTTCTCCCTGGGTTTTTTTTTCTCCCTTTAAACTTCTGACACCAAAACAAGCCCTTCTTTTAAACCAGCTATTTCAAAAGTGGCACTAAGGGTGAGAGAGCGTAACAAAGCGGATCCAATGCCGGTAGTGGGATAAATACAGTGATTTTATTTTAAACCCAAATCCATGCAAAGGCCATGCTTGTGAGTCACTAAATCCAGTCAGTAACTGAATTGATATCATTGATCAAATCCCAAAAGATCAAAGCATAAATAACAGGAAAATATTTGTATTATGTTATCAACCTTTATTACATGGCTCTCCATTACATGGTGATTGGAAAATCGCACATTCCAGCGGTATGTTATTCCCAGATAACAACCGCCAAAGTGAATAATAGGGGTGTAACGATTCGTTTTAACAACGATTCGATTCGGCTGAAATAAAACAGTCACACTGATTTAAATTTTTGGCTAAAAAGTTACTGAATAGTTTCGGATCATATCATTCTAAATGAACCAATATCGTCCTTAAATCGTATCGACAACCTCAAATCGTGATACGAATCGAAACGTTGTTAAACGAATCGTTACACCCCTAGTGAATAACACACTGCTTATCCAGGTACTATGAGTTATTTTGACCAGTACTACTTATTTGCTTAACGTGTCACTCCGCTGTTGTCAACTGTCTGGTGCCATCTTGTGACTGAAACACTTAACCACCACGGGTTACAAATGGAAGAAGACTTCAAGGTGTTACCCAAAAATGAAAATAAACCCATGAATTACTCACCCTCGAGTCATCCAAGGTGTATATATGTGTATATTCTTCTTTCACCTGAATAAAATCGGAGTTATATTTAAAAAGTCCCAGCTAATCCAAGCTTTTCAATGGCAGTAGTTGTAGCTCTGTTTTTGAAGTGCATAAAAATGCATTTGTCTGTCAAATAGCGTGCTCCATACGGCCCGGGGGGTTAATAAGGGCCTTCAGAAGCAAATCAATAAGTTTGTGTAAAGAAAAAAAAACACATTTAAAAATCTTTTCAGCAACAGATAAAGGCTTAACTCTAGCCTAGAAATCTAGACGCACCCTAGTGGCAGCAAATCTAATCTGCCCACAAGAGTCGTCTAGCAACTCTCAATACCCTTCTGAGCTGTAATCCCCTAACTCTTGCCGGGCCAATCACATCGCGTATAGAGTTGGTGGGCGGGGCCATAATGACGATGGC
Organism: Pseudorasbora parva; assembly: GCF_024679245.1. Classification (NCBI taxonomy): domain Eukaryota; kingdom Metazoa; phylum Chordata; class Actinopteri; order Cypriniformes; family Gobionidae; genus Pseudorasbora; species Pseudorasbora parva. The sequence continues at coordinate 7,414,352 of NC_090183.1, forward strand.
CGAGTTGCGTTTGCATGCTTCTAGTAAACACAGAAACTGGCGAACGGTGGTCTTTCGAATCAGCTTTGACCGCGACTCTGGAAGACTTGGAGTTGAGCTTTTCTCTGAGAAAAGAACAAAGAGCGGCACTGAAGTCATTCTTAAAAAGGGAAGATGTGCTCTGAGTTTTGCCGACCGGATACGGCGAATGTTTAATCTATCAACAAGCTCTGCTTCACCTTCGTTGCTCTGGTTGGTTGTAGCGCTATCCTATCGCGTGCAGAGGGAGTTTGAAAGACAACCGTTTATCCCGCCCCTTTGGATTGAGCTGTCAATGGTGAGTTTCCAGACCAAACATCTTGATGTGGTTCTGGCTTGTCAGGCTAGCTTAACGCAGTTTGGAACTGTTTTTCTTTGCAGAAGCTTTGCGTAAGAGCTAATAAAATATTTAAACTCAAGACAATATTTTGTGTCTAATTTACTTGAGAGAAGTAGCCGTGTAATAAGTGTGACGTCGACGCAGGTCCTGATCACTCTTTCGGGGTTTATTCTGGAATAACAACCGTCTGGGTGTACATTATCCCTTACATATACTATAGTTGCTTCAGTCCATTTTTTTAAAGCAGCAGTCCATCATTTTTGCCCTGCTAGCGTCACAGAGCAGAAGCGCAAAATTAATGATTCTCTTCATACAGTTTTCACAAACAATTCCCCGCCTTCCAAACCTATAGCTCCGCCCCAAACTCGCAGCATTGGTTTGATGCCTTCCTACCTTGAAATGTGTCCACCGAAGGCAGCATTTTCCAGTTTTATGGACGCAGCCAATATTGTTATGTTGAGCCAATTTGTTGAGGATGCGGTTGGGGAAGTCGTGAAAAATAATTTCTTCTATCTGAGTGAAAGTGGAAGATTGAGTTTTGACATATATATAAAAATGTAAACAAGCATGGTTCACAATTAGATCATTAAGATGCATTTAGAAAATTCACCCTAGTTCATGCTGATTTTAAACAAACAGCATTTTTTAAAAGCATCCCAGAGACATCAACCTACAAATGTCATATAGTTGTCTTTTCATATTAGCTTGGATAGAAGAAAGTATTTTAAACCCTGAAAACATACTAACTTTAGCCAGGAAATTGACTTTCAAGGCACCATTACATCACATATAATGGTCTAGAACAAATTAAAGTGAATTTTAGGATGATCAAGCAATCATTTGGCAACAATTTTTTTTTTTTTGGTAGTATTGTAATCATGAGGCACATGTATTTGTGCCTCATGATTACATTACAATGTTCGTACATTTATGAATTCATTTTCTTCTTTCAGTTGCTCCATCAGATGTGGTTTACTTTATCATGTGCACAGGATTGCGGGATAGTGAAGGAAGTAAATATAAATAAAGATGAAGACATTTTAGAAGATGGAAAGTTACACACATACCTTGGTGCCTCCCTTCCTCTGTATATTGCTTGCGAAAGCAGCATTTTTTCAAGTTTCGGACACAGCCGATAAATCAAGTCAGCGTCCAAAATCAATATCATTCAGCAAATACCAAAAGAATTAGATCAAAGCACAAATCACTGAAAGTGCCAAGGAAACAGGTCAGGATCTTAATGTTGAGTTACTAAATATATTGCAGATATTTTTGAGACTTTTGACAAAAAGATAAAACTGAGATAAAGAAGTGTGGCATCTATGGCAGATAAATAAAACTGCTTAATTATACTCTATGTTCAGTGTACTGCATATTGCACTCTTTTGGCATTGTGGGATACAGTAATGCTGTGTTGAATACTGCACATTTTGAACAATGATCATCAGAACAGTCACACAGAGAATTCACACACTGTTCAAACTTGATCCCCAAGTTTCACATACAAGGCTTAATCTAATCCCAGACTAAAACCACATTTACAACACAGTAACTTTTAGCAGGAACTAGGGACTTTTGTGGTATTCGACTGCAGGGACCAGGGTCTAATTGAAGTTCTGGGTAAAGACGTCCCCCTCACGAGGTGGGCTAGTACTTTTATCAAAGTTTAGGAACTTTCGGGAGTGGAACTTGGATGCTAAAACATGCTGATTGGACTCCACGCAGCATTTTATTTCAACCTCCATTTTTAAAAGTCTGTTGCGGTGCAAGAGTTGTTTGCTATTCCAACAATGGAGTTTGAAAAATACAAAAGATGGACTGACAACAAGCTTTATTAAGCTTATATGCAAAGAGCAAAATCCAGCGGGAACTGGAGTCATGCACAGACTTATGTCACCGGACTAATTTGCCTAATCTTCACAGTACTTTAGACCACAATAGCAATGCAGATAGCAATGGAATATACACTATACACTTTTACTATGCGCTGTAGTACTTTAAAGGTGCACTATGTAACATTCTTTCAGTAAAATATCCACACACACACACACACACACACACACACACACACACACACACACACACACACACACACACACACACACACACAAAAACACTAGGCAAGTGTTATATATTTTGATCAATTGAGTACTTACAATATCCCAAATGTTTCCAAATATTTGTATATTGTGAGAGAATTTTTATTTTAACCAGTGAACTGGGACTGTGTGAGGGAGTCGCCTGTCAATTGCGTCATATCTGTGTTATCCTCGAATTCTGTCAAAAGCGCCAGAAACGCTTAACTCTTACTGTAGTGTGCTACAAGTGTCATAGCAGCCAGAAGTAACCTCATAACATCATTTTAAACACACTCAGATGTATCTAATATGACAAACAGAGCTGCATAACCTCATACTCCTGAATGGAAAAGCGGAAAGGACGCAGGCGACTGTGGTACAATAAAAGTCCCACTGCTTTTGAGGTGTGTGTTGTGTTCATCTTATTAACAATCGCTCCAGTGGCCTTGCTCAGCTCCTCAACACTCGGTCCTGCTCTGCTTCATACTACAGATAGGTTAATAACCGCATCCATGAACATGATTTCAGCCCGAGTCCTATCCCGATTATTTTTCCACTGGCTGTGAGGTGAAGAGCACGTCCCAAGATTCTGAGCTCAAGCTTGCTGTCATCAAACTACGCCTTTATTTTGAATAGGCAACCTTTAGCGGACGGAAAAGTTACATAGTGTACCTTAAATGTCTAGTAGGCTATGTGAATTTTGTCAGTCTGACAGCCCCCTTTTATTCTTTATTTTTCTTTTTCCCAAATTTAAAAACGTCTGCGCCCGCTCTTATGTTACATTTAAAGTCCCAGTGAACCAGAATAGCGAGTGAGTTTTCTTCAGTGCTGTGACATATTTTCAAGTGAAACGGAATATTCAATAGAGGGCAGGGTTTTATTTTAGCATAAATCCATCTCTCGCTCATACAGATGAATGGTTGAAGGGGAGTGGTTTAGCATTTTAAAATGCAAGCCGTCAAACTGACATCCGCTGAGAAGGAACGCCATTTCCAGACCGGAAGTAACTTTTCAGATTTTGATAAAACATTACCACGGCAAACTATTTTTTTTCTTTGTATTAACTTGCATGGATTAATTATTCACCCTAAGGCCTGTAATATGTGCTGACAAAGTAAATAAGATTTTGATTCCATGAGGACTTTAAGATGGATATTCAGGCTACATGTACACAACCAAAAAATGATCCCCATTCACAGTAGTTGGCGATGTCACTGAAAAGTAACTATGCACCTATAAACTTAACATGTAACACCCATGTGCAAGATGTCAAATTTGCATTTCTGTTGTTTCCATGGAGACGATAGCGCTATTTTTATAAAACGTACCCTTTGAGACCCGTTTAAAATGTTCGCATTTTCAGGGCCCCAAAGCACCAATGGTGTGTGAATTAACAGCCAAAGCACATCTAACTAAAAACTTTTTGTGTAAACAACCCTTCAGTATTTTGCACTTTTTGGCAAATATAGTAAGCCATGCATATATTCAATACATAGAGAAATTAGCATTTTGTTCAGAGTTTACATAAACTGCGGGAATAATATGTGTCATTCCAAATATAACCTCTTTGCATGACCGTGACGTTACATTTATGCATTTGGCAGATGCTTTTTATCTGAAGCAGCATTGCACTCAAGTTATATGTTTTATCAGTTCATGCATTCCTTTGAAATCAAACTCATGACCTTTCTGTTGTGTCATGCTTTATTGTATGCGCTAGAAGAATGTCCAGGAAGGAACTCTTACTTAGCTACTTTTAGACATATTAGATGAGCCTGAAGCCGTCAAACAATGGGGGGTGATATACAGAAGGAAGGATGATGACATCAGAGAGCATATTTTAACTGTAGAATCAGCCCATTGAAAGACTGTTGTAAAAGCAGCTCAGGAGAATACGAGGATTGCTGTCACAGCATTAGCTGGTTGTAAACCTTCTGGTTTCCTCTTGGCATGCCTGTCCCTGTTACCCAGTTTAGCAGCGCATTATCTTACCAGTACCACTCCTCCTAACATGAAACGGCAAGCATTGGCGGCATATTTGGGTCAGGCATTAGCGCTGCACCTCTGACGTGTGTACTAACATGCTTTGCTTTCTCCCCATGTCTGGGACTCCTCCGCCAATTGCATGGATAAACGAGTAGAACAGAACGAGCGGCGGAGGAGGAGACCCGTGGGTTCCAAGCGTTTGATCCCTATCGAAGCATGTTTTATAGATATCAGAGCCCGACGTCTGCTGGGACTCTACAACTCAATGACTCTATTCCAAACAGCAAAAAGAAAACATTCCCATCGCATCTTTCTACCCTTTGCCTCTAGAGAGATGGGAGGGATTTTGGTTTACATGAGCTTAAGAGACTTACACTTTCTGCCTGTTTTGATACTGACGGGCTGAAGACGTTGTAGGAATATTCTGCATTTCAGCCGAACCCCTGGGACGAAGCGTTTGCTCGGCATCGCTTCACTGATATTCCTCGATTCCTGCAACATTTATTCTAAACCTCTAACCCCAAGCATTTGGGTGTTTTTGATGTCAGGGTTCAGTTTGTTCGATTAGCGTGAAATGGGTTTTACAAAGCAGCACACCACACCAGAGTCCACCTAAAAAGTGGTTTGGGGGAATTTTATGGAAATGAAACTGAGAATAAGTGACATGTGAAGGCCAAATATGGTAACCCAAACTCGGAATTTAACCCATCCATGATAGTGCACACATATTAGGAGCAGTGAGCAGTGAACACACACACACGGCTAAACCGTGGACACTCTTGTTGCAAACAACTTTTGTGTGGTGTCGTTACGATTATTTTACTGCTCATGATTGAGAGCCACCACGATCTCCCAAAACCCTTGAACGGTCTGCCTCTGATGTGATACCTGCGATAGCCAACGAGAAAGAGCAAGCATCACCTACCGAATGTTGTGTGCTTCTATAGCTGAAACCTGGCATCCGCAAACATGCCACGGAAGAGGAGTATTGAGAAAGAAGATCACCCATATTCTTTTTCTCTACTTTGTTTTTCACTCTAAAACAGAACACGCTCCAGGAGAGCCAGCTGACAACATTGTATGGAATATCCTCCATTTGTTTTTCTTCTGAAGTCACGTGTGATCTTAGGAGTCTCAGTGAGATATCGTGTCACTGTGAAATCGTTCCTACAATCAACAAGTATTTGCTCTCGCAGTCAGTCTAAAGCTCGTTTCCACTGTTGTAACTTTCCCCAGGAACTAGGAACTTTGGGGTGGTACTCAGTGTGTTTCGACCGCAGGAGCCGGGGTCTAAATGAAGATCTAGGTAAATATTTCCCCCCTCCAAACGGCCCTGATCGCGAGGTAGTACTTTTTCAAAGTTCAGGAACTTTTGAGGGTGGGACTTGGGCATTGAACATGCTGATTGGTTTAGTTCACACAGCATTTTATTTCAACCGGCATTTTTAAAAGACTTTTGCTAGGTTCGTTCTGCGTTCTTAAATATCAGTCTTGCTCTTTCTGTCTGATGGGGGCATTCGTCTCAGCCATCTCACGGTCAATGTCCATAATTGCTGATAATAACATACATTGCCATTTTAAATCTAGCTTTACAAGCTATCAGAATGCGCTTTAGTATCGCTCTTTTCCACCGTTTTGCTAATTTTAGTTAAGCTCTTTAGTAAACCAATACATAACCAGCAAAAGCAGCACACCTTGAATCTCCTCCATACTTGATATTGTTATTGTTACAGACAGTGGTGCAAAAATGATTACTGTCCGTCGCTGACTGGAAGGAGCAGTCGCGCGCAGTCCTACATCACTAGACTAATTTGCCTAATCTTCACGGTGCTTTAGGCCGCAGTGGAAACACAGACAGAAGCAGGTCTCGGGGGAAAAAGTTCCCGTAAAAAAAGATTCTTGTACACATTGTTCTGGGTAGTTTTGGTGGAAACGGGGCTAAAAGAGGATTATAATTCTAAAAAAATCAGTTGAAACTGTCATTGTGTCTGTGGCCTCCCACAGATTTAAAATCAGTTAAGATGTAAAAATCTAGTGTGTACCAGGCCTTAGGCCACAACTGCCTAATATGTAATTTGGTCCAGGGGGCATCATCATCAGAATGCCACACTTAGCAATTAAAAAAATTGTGTTTTAAAATAATTTCAGCCTCACAATGGTTCTTATATTTCTTATTTATATTTAACACTTCAAAGCCATCGTGCATCTTAAATCATATATACCACAGACAGAAAAATATGCTATTTTATCAGGTTCTGGATACCATATTAATTAGATCAGACCACAAAAAGCTATTTATGACAATATTACTGTCCTTGAGTTACTGATTCATCTGACTGCATTTTGAAATACCAGGTAATGTGTAAAAGTTTAGGCCAAAGGGGAAACAAATAGCTCCCCTCTCTACAATAAAGCACCCTTAGTAATATGACTTCATAATAGAGTGCATCTCAATATGGAGGCGTCTGGGTACACTCACAGGGAATTTTATTAGCACTGTATGCGCTATAACACACGGCCTGGCGGTTTCAACCTCATCATCATTTCACAAAGAGAAATTGAAGCCTTTCACATAGGCTAACGGTGTCTGTAACCTTCCACATCCCTGAGAAAACTGGCATAGGAAAACCACCCTTCATTTGATGATTAGCTTTAACAACAGTAGTTTTATTTCCACGCTCATAATGCGTCACTGGTCCTGAATATTCATTATGTTGCTGTGATATCATGTTTGATCCCCAGCTATTTAATATGCATGTATGAACACGTATGTAACAAAGTCTGTTTCTGACTTCTGTTTTATTGCTGCCTTTGTGTCCTTCCTTCTCATGGCATAGTCATATTTACACTTAGCACTCAGTCCAAACGAATTGACTCTGGCGTGTCCCATTGCAATTATTCTCAATTCATAATTAATGCGCAGCGGTCTGGGAGCTAATTTAGGCTTGCACGTTGACTTGTGTGCTGTGTGTGGTTGTCAGTCCCCATCACGGTAAACAGCGGTAGTGGAGGAGAGAGCCCGGCATGTTAGCGCATTAGCGGGGCCCGTGGGAGCTGTTCTTTGTGGCGTGCTGTTGTTCCTTTGTAGCGAGAGGCACACAAAAACAGCCAAAAGGAGTGGCGAGAACAGATGCAGGTGATGTTTACACTCTCAGAGCTGTTGATTTCATATCCTGCAAGAGATATGCCACAATGCTAAAGATGCTAAATTCATTCGGAGAGTAAAACCTTCCAGATGTCAACGTGTTTGTTATATAGTCATGTTTGGTGAATATAATTGTAAGAGAAATTGGATGATCAGTCAAACTTTTCCTACACACTTTGCTCAGTGGTTCCGTCCGTGCTGTCCAGACTGAATGTACATGGGATGAATGAAACACATCCAGTGATATGCTTCACATCTTTAAGTTTACTGAAAGATTATACATACCCTGTACAACAGGGGTCTCCAGCTCTGCTGTCTCAGGGGTCTAGCTCTGCCACAGAGGTCTCAGAGTAGTCTCAGCCTCTGACGTCACGTCCACAGACCGTTGGGTGAATGTCTGGTGTATGGCACAGTATCTGGAAACACTTCAGGGGTTTCGAAGTTGTCATCTGACTGGCTGAGTTCTACAGGGTGTCCGCCAGATATGTGTGTTGCGTTCTTTAACCATCCGCTTGGAAACAAATGCCATGACGTCATTTTTACAACTGTGACAATCAGCGCTTACCAGGATTGACTAAACGCTGGATTTTCAAAAGTATGTGAAGTTCACAGCTCCATTATTGCTGTAAACTTGCACGTTCTTAAATTAATAATTCATAGATGCACACTGGTCTGTGATTGTTTGCTCAGCTGTGATTGGTTGCATTACATGTTAGTCAAACGTCGTCTTGGACGGTCCTCGATCTGCGATAGAGTCCAGACCTTCTGCCATCAGACTGAAGGTCTGGCTATGCGAGACTAACCAGAGAGCTACCCAAGAGTGTGATGAGGGGAGGGGGCTGGTGTCTAGTTATCTGAGGCCCTGTTTACACCTGCTATTAAGATGCATTTTGGTCGATCAAAGTGGATGACGCTAAACACAGGTGTAAATTGGGTCTAAAATGTGTTGAGCATGTCCACTTTTGACCACTTCCAGAGGTAGTTGAAAACACGTTAGACCGGATTGCTTTTGTAATGTAAACACTCAAGTCGTTGAATGTGTTCAAACAGCAACAAAGGACCGTCTACTCTCCGCCTACTGACCTAACCTCTAAACATTATGGGAAGTGCGCTAGCCAGACGGGATTTAAAATGTGTTGGCTGAAGAACCCAGTTTGGTTTGAAGATGTAAAACAAACCAAGCACAATGTTCTCTCACCATTCCTGATTCCTGATTCCTAACACACACTCACATAGTTTGGCGTGGAGTTGCAGCGGTCAGAGCAGAAATGAAAGCTGATGCTCTCAGAGCTGAAAAATCCCCCCATATATTTACCAGCCTATAGACTCTCCCCTCGAAGAAATCAGGACAGAAGTGGTTGAAAGTGGACAAAAGAGACCGATTAAAACACCAGTAGATGTCTCCCTCAGCTGCTTGTGATCTGATTGACCAAACTGCATCTTAATAACAGGTGTAAACAGGACCTAAGGCTCTACATTTCAATAGAGCTCAGAATCGGATCAGAAAGACCTTTATTGACAAGTATGTTTACACACACAAGGAAATTATCTTGGTGACAGGAGCTTCCAGTGAAAAAGAAAGTACAGACTGGAGTAGTACAGTTTGTACAGTTTGATTGGAAGCACTTGTGTTTACTCTGCCCATGCAATTAAAAAACAAAAAACATGAAAATTCTGTCATTTGCTCACCCTAGAAACTGTCTTGCTTCTGTTGAATGCACAAACAAAACAAAACATGCACACGTTACAAGAGCCGATCCTCCCTATACGCAAACTATGCAAGTTGTATAGGGTCCCCGAACCTTCACAAAGTCGAACCCCAGAAGTGTAGCATCGGCACTGCATGTTGCCGGAAACATTCTGATAGTATATTACTAACAGTGATGCGCGGGTGAATGTCTAAACAAACCGCACCTGACCGACGTTTTCAGCTAACCCGCCAGCAACTCTGACCGCAAAAAAGAAAATATTGTAACATTACCCGACCCACTTCCTTACCCGCATTTTTTAAAAGTAGTAAAATGCTCCCAGGCATAATATTCATTAATCCAGCCTGTGGAGGAGAAATGTTTCAGGCCCTGACTTGCACTTAGAGGTGCGGTGGCGAGAGCAGGCAGTTCTTGAGGTGGCCCATTATTGTCAATTTCAGCTGTCTGGATGCACATTATTGATGAACGCGATGCTTATATTTCGACCCTGCTTGGAGAATTCATCTAGCCTAGAAATCTAGACGCACCCTAGCGGCAGCAAATCTAATCTGCCGCGAGTGTCGACTAGCAACTCTCAATACCCAATTACATTGTGTATAGATTCGGTGGGCGGGGATTAACATAATGACAGCCAGTCGTGCTTGTGTGCTACTTGTAAACACAGAAGCTGGCAAACGGCGACCTTTCGAATCAGCTTTGACCGCAACTCTGGAAGACTTGGAGTTAAGCTTTTCTCTGAGAAAAGAACAAAGAACGGCACTGAAGTCATTCTTAAAAAGGGAAGATGTGTTCGGAGTTTTGCCGACCAGATACGGTGAAGGTTTAATCATCAACTAGCTCTGCTTCACCTTCGTTGCTCTGGTTGGTTTATAGCGCTATACAATTATGTGCACGGCGTGCAGAGGGAGTTTGAAAGACAACCGTTTATCCCGCCCCTCGAATTGAGCTGTCAATGGTGAGTTTCCAGACCAAACATCTTGATGTGGGTCTGGCTTGTCAGGCTAGAATTCAGCAGGTCAACTGAGAGAGAGCCCACTTTTGGAAAAGTGTGAAAGCCCTTAGGAGCGCATAGTTGCAAACTGTTATTTTTTCTAAATGCTGTATGATAGTGTTGTGTAATAAAGGCTTGATTTATTCATTTATTCATCAATTAAGATGCTGCATGTGCTGCATGTAAGATGCTCCCCCGACTTTCCCAACAAAAATCCCGCCCTGGAATGTATACGCCAAAATAAGTTTTATGCACAGTTTTTCGCGTGCATATGATATGCACTTTATGGCTTATTATACGCACAAACCACTAACCCCACCACCCCCACCACCCTAATCAGACCCAAGAGTGTGTCATATGCACACCATAAAGTGCGTATCATATGCAGGTGAAAAACTGCGTAGCATATGCATGCCAAAACTCATTTTGGCGTATCCATTCCACGAGATTGCACACTCATACTATTTATATGCATTAACATGTGATCGTGTTGGACATTACTGTGCTAGGCTATATGCGTTTAAAAAAGGATACCCTATTAAAATGGTACAATTGCTCAGTTCAACGTGTTGGAAAATCAGGCATTTTGTTCTGCGACATCTTCAAATGACCCAATCGACCACGACCCGAATATCATAAAAAATATTTTTGGATGACTCGTAACCATGGGTACCCACTCATTTTGGATCAACCCTTGTATCACTGATTACTAATATAAAAGGAACTTTTTATTAAACATTAGTGCATTTTATAATATTATTATTATTATTTTTTTTAAAGCAATAAGTGACTCGAGGCCTTACAATTTTAAGGGGGTCTTCTCTTCATGATATGCCCAACAAGTCTCCTTAAAGGTGGGATAATTGCTATGTGCGAACCGTTGCTGATATTTCAAATCACCAAAACAAACACGCCCCTAACCCCCAAAAGGGTCTCGGCAGTATTTTGATATCTCCGCCCCACACATACGTTACCCAGGCAACGACTATGTGTGTAACTAATTCAGGTCGAATATTCAATGAAAAAGTCACCCCTTCCATCACAAAAACACAAACGGACAAACTGTTCTCATGATAACTCGATACACGGGCATGACAGTCCAACTAACGAACATATTACAATTATGACAAGATTAGAGTTATACCGATCAGCCAATCACAAAAACACAACCAGTTCTCATGAACAACTCGATAGTACACAAGCTTGTCCAGCTAACGACATATTACAATTATGACCAGATTAGGATTATATAGTTAATGAAAAGAGGAAAAAAAAATTAATTATGAGTATAGTATCTTATTTGTCGGACACATTTTGGGAGCTGACGCATACAGTGAGGAGATTTAGATTGTCCATATGGTGTGGAAAAGAACGGGTCTTTATCATTGCTGAAGTGAGCCACAATACGATCGCACATGGACAAACAAGTGAACATGACACGAGCATATTCAAGCAAAAGCAGCATATATTAGTTCTCGGCTAATGTCCGTTATGTGTCTTGTGTTTTGAATAATGACGCGCACTGAGCCTCTCTTCTCACCATCAATAGTAGACACGCCCCTTACCTGCTGATTGGCTACAAGTTTGTTATTTCACTTGGGCCCGAGTCATTTTTCTAAAACGGTTTTGAAATAACACTTACCCCACCTTTAACCATGATAAATTCACTGTAATACAATTTTTCTTATTATGCTAAAAATTCATTGAATTCACTCTCATTCTTCTTATGGAGCCTTTGGGTACATGTTGCACTGCAGTTAGTAGTGAAAAACATGTGTGTTCTTGAGTTTCAGTCACTGCATGCGTATAAAATGATATATAGACAGGCATCAGCTCATTTTCTCGCCTTATGTCAGACATGTGGATGCGTGCAGCAGCATGCACAGATGTTCTATTAGCTGCACATCAAGGTAGCTAATTGCTGCCGCGTGTAAACTAGGCACTGAAGTTTTGATATATCGTTGAGTGTTTCTTCATAAATTATGCACCTTTTTTCCCATCTCTCCATGCAAAATTAGCTCTCGCAAATGTTTTGGTGAATGTTTTGGAAAGTGCCTTCCTCTTAGAGGGGCTGTTGTAATTGTTGCAGAGATTTTGACACCTGAAAGATGTCTGTGATCGCGCGCTGTTGAGCGAGAGGAAACACAAATGGTTAAAGCGAGGGTTTTGTTGCAAATGTTCATTCCGTTTCGAATTAACATAGAAAATGACAGCACGGAAGTATGAATGACTATATAATAAAAATTATAAATGATGCATTGGCAATCAGAGTTTGCGATTATCGCAAGCGCCTTCCAGATTTGCATGCAATGTGCATTGGATGTGGGCGTCTGAGGCAGAAACTAAACAATTACATAGGATGGAAAGATCATCTTGACGGATGAATAAGAAGTGGGCGCATTTTCTCATTAGTGAATCTTAGATTACGCAGCATCACAAAGGAGAAGGTAAAAGAGATATCCAGGTCACTACACACACGTACGCACAAACACAGGCACACGCTCGCTCTTTCTAAAGCACCCAACCGCAGATATCATTATCTAGAGCAGGAGATGATGGTGTCATCGATTGTGGCCGAGTCGGGAGCATTTCATTTGCTTCAGGCTACGCGTCTGATGAGTCCCTCTCTTTCTCTCTGCTGATGCCTCATCGTGTTCAGCCACCAGGGAGAATTAACCGCGCGTGTGGGGCAGCAGGAGGGGAGGGCGCTTTAGCGATTTTGAGCAACTCGCACACAAAGAACAGCTGCTCCGTTTTGGCTGCCTCGGCAGACCATCACGAGTCCAGCGGCGGCTCACCCGGAGGTCTCGTGATCTCTCATGCCCCTGACCCTCGAGCGCAGACGACTCTGTGTCTCAGTGGGGGCCTCTGTTGGAAACTATGTTTTTGGAGGAATTTATGTCTTTTGGATGTTCCGACTGACCTTAATAAAAGCAGATGAGTCACGGTTATGCTATTTGGTTAGATCCCAAAGCGCTCATAGCTGAATAACATTCAGAACGAAACATTATCGCACAATCAGGAGCCTCTAATGTGATGCACGCAGCGAGCAGTCGTTTCAGGCGAAATGCACTCTGTTCTCATGCTGTTTTGCGGTGAGTGAAGAGGCTGCAACCTCTCGTATCTCTGTAGCGTCTCAGTGGAATGTCAGGGCAGGTGTCTGGGCTTCTGTGAGACACGTGATGCCAGGCTTGTTTACACAATTTGTGACTAAGCTACTGCAAGAAAATCAGCCTCACCTGAGATGTTACATCAGCTAATAAGAAAGATCACCTTAAGCAGGTTAGGTGTGGGTATCAAGTCAAACGATGAATTTACCCTGCTTCATGATTAAGGAGTGGTCTCATTACTTTTCATTCCATTGACTTCCATTCAGACACATGTGAACACTAAAGACCATAAGCGCAAGCCCATACAGAGTTTAAGTTTGAAGAAATATGACCTTTGTATCACGTGAAGATGTGTGACCAACATTGAGATGCTTTAATAGCTGTATTAAAATAACAGGAATGACAGGAATAACAGGAACTCAAAACTGTGACCACCACCTTATTCAGAATAAAGCACATTCCTTTTGTAAAACTATGTATGCCTTTAAGTGGAAAAAATTAAGTTTAGCGATACATTTGCTACACAGTAAATAAATAAGACTTTGGTAGTCCTGTATAGTAAAGATTTAGCTCAATCCATTTTTTCATTGTAAGCGACGTAACTCATTAATCTGCAAAACTTTAAAGATAATTCTACCTTACTATTCTTAATATTACTGCCATTTCTTAGCACAATCTAAAGCACCCATATCACAAAGGCAGTTTCTTCCTTTCCGTTTAGAATTAGAAAAATTAGCGAATCGATGTGATTTTCGTGAATGAATCACTCTTTTGAGTCGATTCTCTGCAGTGAATCGACACGGTCTGAATCGGTTCACGGTTTATGCGAACTGTCAGCTTGGAGCGTTTTTCTCACAGAAACGGGATACTCTCCACTACAGGAAAGACACCAACAATAGATGGATGAGGAGGATATTTACCTACAGTCTATTAAACAACACGTTGAAATGCATTCTATCGTTTGCCAGCCAGGAAGAATGTGACTTATTAACTTCATCTTCCGCACGTGCATGGATGACTGCAGGTAAAACAATGTTTTGTTTTGTTTTTCTCGTCAAAAGGACTCTCGTAACAACACTCAACAGTACACTAAAGCACTTAAAGCTACCATGGCATGACATTTATTCGTGTGTAGCCTACTATAGCAATACTAAATTCAATATCGTAGCATTTTAATAATTCAGTACAAGGGTCATACCATCTGTTAGTTTTTTTTTTTATCTTCTGTGTGCATTCAGGCTTTTGTTGACATACAAGTATATTATTTAAATATTTTGTCGCCATACCATGACGTCACATACGCAGAAACGAACATACCTAAACAGTTTTTCCTCACGTGAGGTTTTCAGTTTCTCACACCTTTATGATCACTACGTCTTTCTTGATTTTTTGATGCATAGATTTCTTTTGATGGTGGGCCAAATTGAATGATTAGTTTATTCATTAAATTAAAAGCTTAAGCCTAAATAATATTCAAAAATCCTATAATGTATCCTAATGTCGATCTTGACATGTTGCTGTAATGTTTCTAGTGTCAGGAATTGTACATGAATAAATAAATAAATAAAAAGATCTGATACGTCTCGTTTTAGAGAGATCTGCCGATTACAGCTGAAGTGAAATCATTAAAAAAAGTGACAAAGTTATAGAAGTTTAGATTTACTGTAAGGGAAATGTAGCTAATGCACTCCTGTCACACATTTCTTTCTCATTATTACTTATATTACAAAATAACCACCAAAGTCATTCAGATCTTAAAGATGATATGTATTTTGTCAAGATGATAAAATATCACAATACATTTTGCAATATGACACTTGCCATCAAGAGAGAGGGGGGAAAGGGTGCCAAGGGTCCTCTGACATGATGACATAATTTCAGTTGCCCCAAAAGTTATGGATTTATCTGCCTGCCAATATTAGAAATGCACCATCCTTGAAAATGTTTAATCCTTACTCAAAACGTATTATTTTAAGGAAGCATTTGGGTGAAAGGGGATTTTCTGTGGTTGGTATTTTATGAGTTTAGTATATGTCCTGGATATTTATTTTTAAATTGTTTTTGGTTTGTAAAATTGTTTGTAATGCTTTATTTATACTGAGTTTATCATCCCTGTTTTATCTATCCTAATTTTACTAATGTGAAGTGCTCTGAGAATTGACTTTTAAAAGCGCTATACAAAATAAATGTATTGTTATTATTATAATGGATTAAGAAAAAAATATTGATGGATTGTCACCAAAGTAGCATTTTCTTCACATATTTTGAGAGAAAGTCAGTGTCAGTCAAGAACCATGTCAGTTCTCTCTGCTACATTATGCCGCGAAGAGTAGTAGCGAAACTCACTACTAAAATCTTTTTTATAGAACAATATAGAGTCAGTGTAAATGAGTTCTTGATACGAATAAGACTCTTTTCTCAACTTGGTGCTGCAAAAAACCTTTTTAAGAGTGTGTCTGTGTAGGTAGTGTGGAGAAGGATAAAGTACTAGCACATTTTAATTTGTGCTGCATCAGTGTCGTCCCCAGGCTAATGTGTTTGACATCATTCCAGCTTAAACGAGCATACTGTAAACCAGATCCCTCTGGAAGCATTTTATCCTACAGAGAGGAACAGCACTCTGACAGCATTCTAAGGAGATATAGCAATGACTTTAGATTGGCATGTGTCAGAGACCGATATGATTCCAAAGTCTCCCGGCGTTCCAGCACATTCACAATCCCTCTTACACCTCATTTAGCACCTGTCACTCACTCATCCAAGGACCCCCCCCCCATCCCCCCCCCCCACACACACAGATATGCACACACAGATGCACTATCGCATGAAGTGCTGTCTTTGAGGAAGGCAATTGTTTTTACAACCAGTTTGCAAGCGATAATGTGCAGTCGGCAAGTCATTATTGCAAATGATAGGGTATCATGATAGGGTAATCTGTATTTCGTATCCTCCTGATAGGGTTTGTTTTGCTGTATTGATCACCTGACATGGCTTATTCCATGGCTGCTTACCAAGTATAATTAATAAATTGTAACAAAAACACAATTCATAGTTTTTTTGGTAAACTATAGTCCACCTTAAGTTTGTCTTGTTGTTCAGCAGGCTTCATTGCCAGCGTGCTATCCGTCTCTCTCCACTGACAGATGAATTATATCTATGATTTGCTGTCACTTTTTGAATTATTGGTTGCCCTCTTGCCTCTTGGTGTGTTGTTTGTATGCATCACTATCTGAAGTGGGTTAGACATAATAGGATCTTCTGATTTCAATCTCGATATTTCCTCTCATCCTTCTTTACTGGTCTTTATTGCTGCGGACACAGCAGTAGATGACACACAGTGTTAGAGGAAATAGAGAGAGAGAGAGAGAGAGAGAGAGAGAGAGAGAGAGAGAGAGAGAGAGAGAGAGACGTGGCACCAGAGATAGGTGTTTACTTGTTAGCAGTTGCCTGCAGCAATTGAAATCGTATACTGCTCTTTTAAAGATTAAGGGGAGCTCACAAGAATGAATTGCACCCGCTGATAGTGTTGTTTATATGCGCGTGTTGTCTGAGTGGTTTTAATGTTCAAATTACAGATGGAATTATGCAAATCAGGTAACAGTGCAAATATGTCCAAGATTAGTGTTCAAATTTGAGGTAAACTCTTCCCGGTCTGTTCTGATTGTAGAGGATGCAGCAGAGAAGTGCGATCTGGCATTCTTCAAAATATGATTAAAAAAAAACGTTTCGGTAGTTTTAACTTTTCATAAAAAAAATGTTTTTACTCTGTATCAGTAAATGGTAAATGGACTGCATTTATATAGCGCTTTTATCCAAAGCGCTTTACATTTTTGCCTCACATTCACCCATTCATACACCGACGGCGATGTCAGCCATGTTAGGCGCCATCCAGCTCATCAGGAGCAGCTGGGGTTAGGACACTTGGTCAGGTGGAACCGGGGATTGAACCACCAACCTTTCGGTTTATAGACAACCTACATGAACCACTGAGCCACTGCCGCCCCATAGAAATTTTGTCTCAGGAAAAATGAGCCCTCCCATTATTTACAGTTATTTGTCTGATCACACTACACATCTGCCCACTATGCACAGCGCTGTGTCAGAAAATGCAAAAAGGGAGCTATGGTTGGTTGTTTTACATGTCAGTCAGTCATGTAAAAGGACGAGTGACAATTAAACAGGTAAAGTGTTATATCTGAATAGTTTCTCTCTGTGACAATTTACAGATGTACTTTGGAAATACAGAAATTTTTTTCTCTGTACATTTTGTTTGTATTTGGTTATTTTATAATCTTAGTTTAATCTTTGTTCTTTGGTAATTTTCTGTTCTTATTTTCATTAAATATTTTAGGCTTTGTTTTGCCACTTCTATATCAATGTTCTTTTATTATCATTTAGACTATTATAGTTTTTATTAATATTTTGAATTAGTTTGCAATTATATTTTTGTTTTCATTTTAACTTTGGTTAAAAGTTTTAGTAATTTAGTGATTTTTTTATGTCTCTCTCTCTCTCTCTCTCTCTCTCTCTCTCTCTCTCTCTATATATATATATATATATATATATATATATATATATAGTTATATATATTTATTAGTTAATCTAAATGAAAATGAGAAATGTACAACTAGCTGAAATGAAACAAGTTTATTTTATTTCAGTAACATTTCAAGACAAGTTTATTATATTTCAAGTACTGGTAACATGTTTTTGTTTAATTTTAGTTAAATATAACAACTAATAAATGCTGGGTTGTTTTAATCCAAAATTGGATCTAATATGGACAAAATAATTGTTTAAAGGTTACATAACACAATTTCTGCCAATCCCATGTTAATCTTGAGTACATACAGATTCGTATTGCATCCTTCATATCTCAGAAGAGTGTTTAGTTTAATCATATTTATAAAAGACAGATACGCTGTACCAATTCTTTCCAAAAACAGCCAAACTCGTGGAGGCGTGCAGTGAGGGAATCTAAAGAGTAACGAACACACACACACACGCACGCACGCATGCACGCACGTACTTACGCACGCACACACACACACACACACACACCAAATCTCAGACATTTGATGGGGTTTCACTCACCGCCTGCAGTTTCGACAGTGACCGGGAACAAAACTTTTACTATGGAACTCGCAGTCTATTGCTGCTCCAGAAAAACCAACTGGTTTTTGGATCTCATGTGATTCTTGTTTTGGTGGTGATATTATGATAACTCAGTTTCATTAACTAATTTAATCAAAAGTAACTCCATTTTGTAGGATCATTTTCAATTTCCATCTAGTTCCAAACTACTCGAGGCAGACGACGACATTATGTGATAAATAAAATACAATCAACTTATTAACACTCTCCACAACACCACTCTGTGGATTTAGTTATAACTGTGAGTTTTGGTGGGACTTCTCATAGATTCACTGCTTTTATGGCCAGCAAATCCACGCAGTAAAATTCGAAAACTATTTTTAGTTTTAGAATATTAATTACAGATCGGATATTCGACTATTCGAATATTCGTGCACACCCCTACTTTTTGTCGGCTTATTGAAGTGCGCATGTGTGACAGGTGATAGGGCTGTGCGATATTGAAGAAAAATGCGATTTGCGATATCTTGTTAAATAATGCGATATTCGCATTGTTCGAAAATAAATAAATAAAACTTTTCTGAAACTTGAAGAAATGCTCTCATATGTTCAATTTATTTTTTGAAGTTGGCCATGTTTAGCATGAGCATATAACTCTATAACAGTGTAAATAATTCAGAAAACTTGAAGTATTATCATGAACAAAGACAAAATATAGCAAAAAAATTTATACCAGCTTTTGTTTAAACTGCGCTGTGAGTGATTAATGTAAAAGATATATTTTTTAGCACTGAAGTGGCTTATAGTTGTTTAGTGAATTTGCCCTTAGTGACCTCTAAATATCAGATTGATCTCTCGTTCGCTCTCTTTTTCAGTCGACAAACACATTCACACACTGACCTCCTCAAACAGAAGTGTTAATAACTGTAAAAGTCATTCATTATAAGCTGCAGTCTATCAAAGGCTGTGAAGAGAATGAAGGCACTGGACTAGAGCCAATTACGATCCACAGAGACAAACACACACAGCAAAGATGAAAATGAGAGCAATATTACTTTCATTGCTGGAAAGGAAAATATTGAAATTTTTTCAAAGCTCTGTGTGCTTTTGATGGCACCGCTTGCGTCACAAAGTCTTGAGCATTAAACACATTCACACAAAGGCCAATTAGGAAGACAGGATGGGTATTTTTCCGACTCTAAAGATGACAAGCTAAATGGTGTGTCATGATTTAAATGCAGACTCCTGGGGAACAGGGCTTTTAATAATTGCAACATCCTCGTTTTGCAAAGGAGAGTACATATTTGCACCAAAAAATCATTTTACAAACCTGCAATACAAATGAAGTTTAGTCAAGCTGCATCTTTGCCTCCATCAGTCAAGTGCAAGATACATAGTGGTGGGATTATTCAGAAGTAGTTTCCTCTTTTAATGAGGTGGAAAAGGCAGGTTATTTAAGAACATTAAACTGAAGTGCATGTTAACGTCGTCTATGTAAAAATGAAAATTCACATCACTCCGATATGCAAATTTGATGTAGAGTATTGCTATCTCTCGCAGAAGCCTATAAATACTGTTTTTATTTGATCACAGATAATTGGTTTCATGATGAAACCTTTCACTTCCATTTTCAATTCTCCGTAGATCACAAAGAGCATCAGCGATAAAATGACAGGAATTGGTTATCAAGTAAGTGCTATACTGAGTAAATAAAGGACAATGAGATTTGTTATGCATCGTCGCCCACTGACGCAGTCTTTATTCAGGCTCGGAGCATCTTGGGGTTGCTTGACTTGCTCAATGCCAAAACGGCAAAATGGTGGATGTACAGCCATATCAACACTGAACCTTTATTTTACTGTTAGTAACTATGAGATAGAAAGTCAGAAAGAAATTTGAGAGTACGCCATATTTACTTACAGTACACACATTTAATTTTAGCAGATGTTTAGCTTGCCCTTTACCAAACAGAGATTGTTGCTGATTTAGGGCACTCTAAAAATATCATCAAATTATTTTAATATAGTTAAATAGAGTGATGCGGACACTATATTGTAACAAGCACTGTCCTTCTTATGAGACGTAAAACCAAAGTCCTCTCTTTGGTCATTAAAAATCCCAGGATGTCTTTCGCAAAAGAGTAGGGGAGTAACCCCAGCACCCTGGATAAAATGTGCACATTGGCCTCTGTCCATCATCTTGGCCTCATAATCATCCCCATATATAGACTTTCCTGTAGCTCAAGCAGTAGAGCATGGCGCTAGCAACGCCAAGGTCATGGGTTCGATTCTCAGGGAAAGCAAGAATTGACAAAAATGTAAAATGTGTACCCCTTGAATGCAATGTAAGTCGCTTTGGATAAAAGCGTCTGCCAAATGCATAAATGTAAATGTAAATGTAAATATATACCGATTGGTTTACTCACTCTCATTGGTCTGGTGGTGGACGCTGCATCACCAGGTGGATGATGCACATTGGTGGTGGTTGAGGAGATTATATGGCAAGCATCTTATGAGCAGAGAAGAGCTAGATTTTCACCCATTCATTTTTACATTCATTTCTGTTACACTTTTGCAGGAGCTAGGGCTGTGTGATATTGAAGAAAAATGCGATAATCAATATCTTGTTAAATAATGCGATATTCGATGTGCGATACGATATTGCAATTAGTGTGTAAAATCTATTTAAATTATATTTAAAAAACAAAAAATTAAAAACAGAGAATGAAACCATTTGTGTTTCACAGTCTTTCTGGGAAAAGAAAGCATCGCTACAACTTCTGAAAATGACCAACAGTGTTTTAGCAAACATTTATGTCACGAATCATTCGCGTTTCGGTGTGTGTCAGGCAGCACGAGACTGCAAATTATTGCATTTAATAACTCTTTTTAACATCAAGCAAGTCACATAAGTAACAGCCTTGTGCCCAGTCTATTCTCTGCTTTATGCGTCAACCTAAAACTTACACTTTTCACAATGTTTAAGTAGCCTATTAAAACCATTTAGATATTGCATGCCGTTGCGATATGTATATTGCGATATGTACATTTGCGATATTTCGATAATTGCGATTTATTGCACAGCCCTAGCGGGAACCAATCACAGAATGACTTATCCACCTGGCATACTATTGATGGGTTTAACATGATGACAGAGAGAGAAGCGATGGCTCGTTGCCCATTGATCATGTCTCTTATGGTCTGATTGGTTGAAGGACTAGTCATTTTAAGTATACTCGTTTATCACACCTCTTGTGCAGTAGAAAATACAGAGCAGACTCCCCAGACCAATGTACAATCTTAAATTGAGCTTGGTCCGGTGATAGCCAGACAAGAGAAAAGCGCTATATGTAACACATTTATTATTATTATTCAGCAGGCATCCCGCTTCCTGTCCGAGTCAGAAAGGTAAGGCAGCTGACACGATGGGAGGAGTACATAGACACTTGCTTAAATTGCCAGCTTTGCGGCATCTGACAAAGTGTTCACTCGCTCATTTCTCTGAAGAATCATCAAAGTACTCGAGAAAGAAGTGAGCTGTCCCCCAAAGCATATCTGTCTCTTTTTCTCGGCTCTGTCCTTCATGTGTTTAATGATCACCTCGCCTCTGAGTGTGTCGCCATGAGCGAAATCCACAGGACGTTAATGCGGCCCACACGTGTCAGTGCTGACAGGAACGACGCTCAGCCGCACACGACACAGTTTTCACCAAATCAAATCTTCTTCCCCCTCCAGAGTTGCTGAAGTGTGCCACTTGTAAAGTTAATTAATTTGATGGTTAATTATATAACTCATTTATTTAAGTGAGAGCTCGGATGACATTAGTCTTGTGGAAATATAGAACATGCTGTAATTGTGGAGTGAATTTGCTTTTAAAGAGATTTTTAATTCGGGCCCCGGGGCCATGGACTTGAAGGGGGCCCAGTGTGACCCTTTCTGTTTTCAGATCTGTCTCATCCTCTGTTCTTTCAGATAGCAAGAGAAATGAAGTCAGTATCAAATGGCTATTTATATTATAAGTTCACTGCATTTGTTTCTCTCTAATGTTACCACGTAGGTCGCGATCTGTGAAGTATGTCATCAAAATACTGAATCACACTATACTGAGGAAATAAGCTACAACCTTTTTTCTATTTTTGGCCTTACGCTGATCTCATATCAGGGTGGTAACCGGAGTCTTCACGGGGT
Source organism: Pseudorasbora parva (assembly GCF_024679245.1). NCBI lineage: Eukaryota > Metazoa > Chordata > Actinopteri > Cypriniformes > Gobionidae > Pseudorasbora > Pseudorasbora parva. The sequence goes on from NC_090183.1 coordinate 7,437,010, forward strand.
AGTCCAACCAGAAATCGATGTTCCCTTTACAGAAGAAAAAGCCTTCTTGAACATGCATATGTCTTCTCTTACTGTGTATGCCATGTTTGAAATATCATACATAAAAAACATCTTAAGACACATCTTTTCCAATTGCACTTTTCCTATTGCACTTGACCAATAAAGAATAGCACTTACTGATCATATCTACGTCTCTCATCCGGATTTGTGCCTTCAGGCGGGTATGTTACATAGTTATCATAGCTACCAAAATCCAGTGTTCTGTATTTTGCGTACGTGAGTTTTTGCTGTCGATGGCTATTGCTGCGCGTTTAGCTAGAATGCCATACAAAACCAACCCATTGGGCCACTGAATCCGCATTAACGACAACAGTTGGGGCATCAGCCTTAGTCCTAATGGGTTGTTATCTTAGCTATCCAAATCCAGTGTTCTGTATTTTCCGTATGTGAGTATTTGTTGTAGCTGGCTATATAAAAAAAAAAAAAAAAAAAAAAACAGTTGTGTACTGTGCTAATTAATTGAGATTTCTTACAGCTCTTACAGGTTGTTGGCTTTGTTTGTTTCGTTGCTTCTATTGCTCTACCCTTTTTTGTAAGTCGCTTTGGATAAAAGCGTCTGCTAAATGATTAAATGTAAATGTAAATGTAAAAACAACACGGTAAATATTAGATTATTGAGGAGGGCAATTAAAACAGGTTAAAATTCTTCAAGCTTAAAGCTACACTGTGTGATATTTTCCCCGATCTAGCGGTGAAAAGGTAGCCTGACAAGCCAGACCCACATCAAGATGTTTGGTCTGGAAACTCACCATAGACAGCTCAATCCGAGGGGCGGGATAAACGGTTGTCTTTCAAACTCCCTCTGCACGCGATAGGATAGCGCTACAACCAACCAGAGCAACGAAGGTGAAACAGAGCTTGTTGATAGATTAAACATTCGCCGTATCCGGTCAGCAAAACTCTGAACACATCTTCCCCTTTTAAGAATGACTTCAGTGTCGTTCTTTGTTCTTTTCTCCGAGAAAAGCTTAACTCCAAGTCTTCCAGAGTCGCGGTCAAAACTGATTCGAAAGACCGCCGCCGTTCGCCAGTTTCTGTGTTTACTAGAAGCACGCAAACGCAACTCGGCCGTCGTCATTATGGCCCCACCCACCGTCTCTATACACGATGTGATTGGCCCGGCAAGAGTTAGGCGACTACAGCTCAGAAGGGTATTGAGAGTTGCTAGACGACACTCTCGGGGAGATTAGATTTGCTGCCGCTAGGGTGTGTCTACATTTCTAGGCTAGTGAAAAGGTATATGACCATCCAGAGAATATTAGTTTCTGTTCCTCTCAATTACGATTTTGTTTTAACTCTTATGGTGACTGATTAATGCAATCCCCCTCTGCTAGCTTGAATTTATGGGTATGTCCCTCTTTGGCTAATGTACTTTCAAGATGGAGGGGCAACATGGCGACCGGCATTCGAACCCCTCACCCGTATGTATTTTCAATGGCATATTATAAACTTACGAGAATACTTTATTACTTGAAAGAAGTAAATATACATTGATGAGCACGTATATTTTTGAAAGAACAAAGTGTTTTTAGCTAAGAATAAACTAAAAAAGTTACACAGTGTAGTTTAAAGCAAGCTGAAATGAATGTGTACCACTTTTTCACCATATGCCCAGGAAAGTTCTGCCTATGTGCTCTTATTACCTAGATGTTCAGTATCTTTAGTTTTTTTGCTGTATGATGGTTTGATATCTTTCAATTTAAACTACCTCTGGTTTGGTGAAAGGTTAACTTTCATGGACCACATCGAATTCCATTCGATGATACACCATTGTTGGTACATTCTCTGGCTGTGAGGTTGGTAGCAATTGTGTGATTACTTATGATATACATATTGTATGACTGAATTGTAAAACAATATTTTAAATATTTAATGAATATTCTTGCATTGAAACACCTACTTGAATAAGTAATATAGTAGATAATTGTATCCATTTCATATAATTGAAATATTGGTACCATTTAGACTTTTGCTTTAAACCCCCAAAAACATTTCTGGCAAATTACTATTACTGAATTATATTACTATTCAGTAATATTAATAAATATTTAAGCAGCAATATTTCATCTTTTACTGTGATGTGTGTTCTTGGTTGAGATGAAGTGGGTTTATATAGAGTATTTCAATTACCACACTCTAGACACTAAAATCTGAATGGCAATATTTCTATAGACATACATGATTTATCAAAGTCAGTCTGCTTTATTGTCAATTCTTTCACATGAAGAGTACATACATACAGAGAGTTGAAATTGCATTATTCTCAGATCCTTGGTGCGTACAGTTAACACTAACAACAGTAGACATAAGTGTATCACTTGGTTATGTACCAAAAGATTGCAGATCAGTAATAATACATTTTTATGAGGATAATGTAAATCATTGCCTCTGATCTCCCCTATTGATAAATTAATCTTCTATGATGATTGGAGAGTTTAAAATGAAAAAAAAAAGGTGTTTCATGCCAGCTTATAGCAAGTGTGCGAACATGTTGTACTTAACACATGCCAATATTGATTATTTTAGATATATCAGGTACAATACACAGCAATTTTTTTCAAGCAAAACAAATCTCTTAACTAATCATGTAAAATGAGAGTCAGTTGAAGCATACTAGGTTTACATTAGCCTACTATCATATTGAAGGAAAACATTTACTGATTTGTATAGACGGTTTCAACGGCAGCAACATAAACACAACGTTACTGCGCATGCACACTTTTGTGGCCCAAACGTAACTTCCGGTAGACGTTAATAACAACAGAGGCTGCGTTATCTTTCTTATGGGTTATCATCTTTAATTTTAACTGTGCAACATTATCTTATGTTTTTGTTGTTCCAGCCTGTTTATTATAAATTGATCTACCATTTCTGTCTTTAATATAGAGGGGGGAAATGCCCCCCTTAAAGGGCAGTTCACCCAGAACTGAAAATTCTGTCATTCATTACTCACCCTCATGTCGATCACAACCCGTAAATATCTTAAATTGTGTTCCAAAGATGAACGAAGGTCTTATGGGTTTGGAACAACATGTGGGTGAGTAATAATGACAGAGTTAAGATTTTTGTGTAAACTAACCCTTTAAGCACTGTGTAATGGCGTGTTCTGTACAATAGCCTGATGTATAAATGTGCGCGCACTCGCCTCTCAGTTATGCAATGTGTCATAAACTTAAACTTGTAGAGATTGATTGTATATGAATGGATCACAAATATCCCGTGCTCGATGCGCTGCCATTAATAGAGGATAAAGCGAAAGTTGTTTTACACTCCGTGATAAAGGCCTATATACCTAATTCAATATTTTGCGGTAAAAATAAATCTGATCAGTTATCCAGATGGTGACCACTTGATGTGATCAAATGTAAAAGCGCCGTGTCCTTATCGACTGATAAGCCGATCTGCTTGATCATGGTGATCAAACGCAATGTGTAAACGCAGCTGGAATAAGTTACCGCTACAGTAGACTATTTCTGATAACAAGCAAATAAAAAAATAACAAGTAAATCACATTAGACATACAGTCTAAATTACATTCGACGCCGATCGCACATGCAGTCAGATTGGATATTTAGTCCAGACCAATAAACAAACACAGACCGGAAGTTAACTTCGGGCCAGGCGTGTAACCGTAGCAACGCGCATGCGTTCGATGAAACCGTCTATACAAACACTTAAACTCCACTTTTTTAATAATAATAAAGTTATATGAAATACAAACATTAAAATGGTGGCTGTCATAAAAAACTTGCCAGATTTATTCGGACATGAATTAAATATTGAAGAACATAAAAAATTATAATGAATGTGTAATATGGTGCATTAGCAAAATGCTTCTCTTTAGAGTTCATATTTCTTGTTGACTAATGAGTTTATGGACCCTGGATATGGTTTTTCTGAGGGAAACACAATTTTAGATGGGTGCCCTAAGTCCCAATTTTGAAAATGACCTCTCTCCTGAGGCATTTGACACAGGGATGGTGAGAAAGATCCTTAATGCAATTTCAACACTGGGAAATGCACACTGGAGCTGCTTTTCTTTGAGGATAAGCATTACATTTCTAGGCCAGAGGTAATTGGTCAGGAAACAGCAAAACACAATGAACTGAACAAGTTCGTCATCTAAATGCTCCTACAGATCTTCATCGTATTTAAGTACGAGACTCCGACAGGCCGTGCACATCTCTTCACTGGCATGTCTTTCAGACGGGTTAAAAAGCCCCAGTAGCAGCAGGTGTCTTCGTATGCATTACACCTTCTCTGTAACATTAATTAGGTTGTCAAGAATGACAAGGAACACATCTACATGAAACTTTTCATTGCCCGTGAGGATGTGATCGGGAGTTGTGGATTAATGTGCTCGTTTTATTTTTTATTTTGCGAGTGGTTGCGGCCCTGTATTCTTGGGTAGCAGAAACTTGTTTGGCCATCATCCCCAACTGTTCGAGTAAATTTTCTACAACAGTTACAAGTGACCAAAGCATTTCTATAGCTGCCAGCCTGTCACTAGATCCAAGTGTACTTTTTGAAGAATGGTGCTTTTTTTCTGAAAGTTTTGCAGGATCTTGTTCCATAATATACATAAAAATGCAGTCTCAAAACGACCCATTTGTTTCACACGAGATTGAGCTTCATTTCGAGTAGCAGGATTTTGACTGTCATCTGTTGACAAGTTAAGCAAGACACTCATTAAAGGAACTGTATGTAAGAAATATATTTTAATTAATCATATAATGGCCCTGATATGTCACTAGACATTAAGAAATCATAGTAATTTCAAATACTTCTATCACTGACAACAGTAGTCCGGCCAGGATATTGTCATTTAAAAGTTGTTGTTGCAGCCCTCACCTGATGTTCATGTTGTCATGTTGTGTTTTGGCCTGAAGCTCCACCCTCCACCTATCGACCAATCACAAAGTCAGTAGCATTTCGGCATCCGGGTTGCCATATCTGCTCTAGTTACCACAGCTGCAGCTTCAAATGTTCCTGCTGGATCCTGCAGCCTATCTGGCAACCTCGCGGGGTCTTAAAAAGTCTTACATTTCAAAATCAAAATATAAAACGTAAAAGACTTAAAACGTCTTAAATTCGTGGATGCATTGAGTTCTAGGTCTTAAATAAAGTTAAGCAGATCTTAATTTTCCTACGTCCATGTAACGCTACCTCTAATGCTCATTGAAATGCTCCCGCAGTGCGCGTGTGTGTTTGTGTTTATTCCGAGGTGTTGTAGTTCTTTCTTTCGCTAGTCCAACTATTGTTGCATAAAAAACAACCACAGATGCATAAAACAAATTAATTCTTCAGCTGACTGTTCTTCCAGTTCTGCGATCGTGAAAGCGAAATCTTTCTCACCATCTTACACAATGACCAAATAAAAGTATGATATACCTGATAGCACTAAAAAGAGTTAATAAGAGTGATGTAAACCTCGAACTCCGATGTCAGACGGCGTGTGTTTGCTGCCTGTCAGCGCTCGCGCGAGTGTACCGAATGTGTCTATTTCTAGGCTCTTTACACTTGAACAATTAATAAGTTCTCAAAGTGAAAGCAAACTAATATAGCTATTGTCTGTGTGCTAATGTTACACAAACAATAAAACAAACGGGGGAAACGGCACTTACCCGTAGAGCACTGTTTGTATATGTATCTTTATGTTGTAGTTTTTTTGTCCTACTGTCATTTGTTTATGTATATATAAACAAATTTGTATAAGTATATGTTTTATTACTGACCATTTGATTAGCCTACTTAATTACCTTACAACTTTTAACTTATATTAAAGAGCATATTGCTGTGGTTTACTTTTAAGATTTTGGTCATATTTCCGACCCTAAGAAATCGTGTTATTAAAGTTAGATAGCACACCACTTGACCAGCCCCCTTGTTGTAATACCAAACAAGATTTATGCATTGTGTTTGTTTTATTGCCATGTGTGACTATTGTGCATCTAACATGATAATATGGTTAATGTGGCATCCTAATTATAAAAAATAATAAAAAAGCGCAAATTTATGGAAGTTTTTTTTTTAAGGTCCTGTTCTTTGCGTGTTTTCGAAGCTTTGATTATGTTTACAGTGTGAAATATAAAATTAGTTCATGTTTCACGTGTAAAAAAACAGTATTTTTCACACAATTGACTTATCTGTACAGCGCTGTTTCCTCTGTCCTAAAAACGGCCTGATGATTTCCTTGTTCTATGAAGTCCCTCCTTCAGAAACACGTAATGAGTTCTGATTGGCCAGCGCTTCCCGTGTTGTGATTGGACAGCAGCTTAGCGCACTTTGCCCGGAAAGGTCCCGCCTCTTACCATAACGGGGAGATGCAAGCGCTGAATGCGAGCTCTTCTCACGTGGGAAAGCAACAAGATCACGCCCCCTATTTTGCGTGTTCTTGTGGGCGGAGGGTTAGTCAACAAACGGTTCTAGTGACGTCATTCCTGAAGGAAGTGCAGGGGTGTAGTCCAAACCGGCCCTTTGCTGTAGGCTTTGAAAGGGAACTTCTGTTAAATAAAATATCTCGCTTGGCATTGAACTTTGAGCTTTATAATTTTACAGGTATTATTTATGCTCTAACAGCAACATTACACACTAACTAAAGTTTGAAAGATGGGATCGCGAAGAACGGTACCTTTCAATCTAACGTGTATTTATATAGTCAAATCCTGGTGAAATTAAGCTATGAATAAGTGCAAGTTTACTAATACTTTGTTCAATTTAAATAATTTAATTTGCTTTGCAAGTAATTTAGTGATTCTGCATTTTCTTTGTATGTTTTTTTATTATTATTGCGCAATATTAAATTTAATTCATAATGGTGTTAAAAAGGTCTTAAAAAGTCTTACATTTGACTTGATGAAACCTGCAGATACCCTACTCGAGTCAGGGGGGAGGGGGAGAGGGCATAGTGATTACAGTACCAGTTTTGGCCACAGTCTATACTCTATACACCCATCTAAAATTAGCCCAAGAAAGGGGTCAAACTTGCTAAGAAGTTAGAATATCCCTAAAAATTGGCATTGTTTGGAGACCCAATCGTCTCAACATCTCCCCGGCCAATGCAAGGCCCTGTTCTGACATGAACTGTATCACAGCAACCACTTGTTATATAACTTCTTGCCAATATTTTTTGCTCGTCTTCACATTGCTCTTTTAATTCTGCATCTATTCCATGAGTCTGCGTCCGTGCCAACCATGTAAGCATGGCATTTCTATGAGGCTTACTTGATTCATGTTCCTCTGCACGCGCACACACATGTTTCCAATCACAGAAACCGGAGTGTGAGAAAGAACTCGCAGACTGCCCAAATAATCGACAAAAGAATCGAAACACGTTTCCAGTCGAAGGAGAATAAACAAGCCATTCTCTTTACACAGCTTCACCATTACTCATAGAGCGAGTGAACAAGGTTTTGCTCTTCTGGTTTTTGTAAAATCGCTCTGATGCATGGAATGGTGGATCTTTATTTTGACACAACAGTGGTGCTTTCACGCCCTTACTAGTCCAGTAACAACGCAATTTCTCAGAAACAGCAGGGCCCCAACAAGCAACATCAGTGGATGTAATATGTTCTTTAATTGGAGAAAACTGCAGGCCTGTTGTATCAGTTGCATCATCATCACCTGATTCAGAAGTGCTGGCCGAAGTAGGGGGTATGTGGGGTATATGTTCGGCCTACCCGTCCTGAAGTGGGTGAGGACGAGGATTTCTCAATAGATTCGCAAAGCCTGAATGCTGAAGCTGATAGGGAATTAGTCTCGTTGCCTTTGTCGGCAGTTGCAACTTCCATGTGTTCTTCTGAACTTTTTTTTAAAGGGTCATGAAACCCCCTGCTGCAGCTGTGTTTTTCACACCTTCAATTTTAAAAGGCTTCTTAAAAGGGGAGTGGTCGACTGTGAAAAGGTGGGATGGTTATTGTGTGGAAAGAGGGAATGGTTGGCATAAATAGGGGAGTGTCATTAGGTGCATTAAGATTAGCGATACCAACAGCAGCAGGTACAGCGGTTCTGAGATGTTCTTGGTTCACGTCGGCATTGTTTACAACAGTGAGATTAAATGAGGGATGAGTACAGCGAAAGAGAGAGCTATGAGACATTAAGTGGCGTGCAGCAGAGATCACAAGTTTTTCAACTCTTCAAATCAGCACAATTCAGTGAGAAATTAAAATAAATGTTATTCTGTATGGCGAAATATTTTGCAAACATGTGATAATTAGCTATATTTGTCCAAATATGCACACTGTTTGTCAAGATGAACAACGCGCCGACGTGATAAGAGAACATGAACCAACCACGAACATGCTAGCAAATGCGATAGAGGTGTAATTCTGGATCGGGGTAAAAGCGAAGGGGTTTGAGGCTTCATAGTATCGACCACGCATCTGAAGCACTGAGCGACGCGCGCTGGGTTGCCGTGACGATCCGCGCTGTCACTCGGCAGCTAAATCTATATTTGTCCAAATATGCACACTGTTTCACTAAGAGCTCAAACACATGCGGTCTAGTGCATGTCTGTGACCACAAATAAAATGAAAAGGTGGCTTTTGATTCTTGTTGATATTTCATCAAAAATATTGTTCATTAGCCTACAGATCGGTTATTTTGCACTCCTGACATAAATTAGATAGTCAACGCTTGCAGGTTCGCCGTGCGATTCCTCAGGTCAATTTTACTTTGCTGAGCCTTTGTAGCAAAGGCTTCCCCAGATGGCGCCCAGTTACAGCTCGCTCGGCGCCCTTACGTTCGAATCCGCATAACGCCTCACTTTCCTCTTTGACTTTTCTGCAAGCTGCTTTTAAAACTTCCCTAACATACAATAATGATGGAAGACGAGCCTGACAGAAGTGACTGTCTCATGCATATTAACTAAATGATCTTGTATGCATACTACAGCGCAGGGATTGGACTGAATGAGCTTTATGTCATGAATATATATCGAGAATCGCTCGGAGCGGTCGACGTCAGCATTTGTGACGTTGCTCCGACTCAGCTTTTTAAACCGGAAGACAGAAATCACTCTGAAAAATGCAAAAATATATTTTTTTCACATATGAATAACATTAATGAGTACCCTAGTGTTTTCAATGATGTGAGGCCTCTACCTATTTGTTTATCTCAAAAAAAGTTTTGTGGGGTTTCATGACCCTTTAAAGAAAGTCATAAGCTTGGGTATTTCCTTCATTTCACTTTTTTTTTCTGTTGCGGCCCCTTTCTCTTTTTAGCACCAGTGTCATATTTTCTTACATTTTCATTGGACTTGTTGAGGCATCATCTTTTATGGCAAATTCTTAAATTTTATCAATTAATTAAATTAGAATAATTAGGCCTGTTACCAGACAAATGAAATTAGTATCAACAAAATCCATCTTTGCTGGGACAAAGCAACTGTGGCTTTGTTTGGAACTATTTTCATTGGCAAATAGAGCAACATTATTTCTAAAATATAAGTCACTAAACAATTGGAAGAAGATGGTTTAATGTATTGTCTTCTACGGTGCTCCTTAATTGTTGGCCAAGATGTCGTTTAAGACTTCTTCAGGAAGGTTTCATAGCATTGCACTAACACCTTTGTGTGGTTTAGTGAGTGAAATATAAATGAGGACATTTGAGATCGATATAAACATCCACATTTACAAAGAGAGCTTGTTTCCAACAGTTCAGAACAAAGAAAACGGGAGTTCCTACAGGTGGTTAAAACCAGAGAGCAGCGGTGATAGGAATGGAAAGCCACACGTCTCTCTAGGGATGAAGACTAAGCAAAGATTTTGCGACAGATCCTTTAGAGCAGGGTTTCCAAAGCCAGTTCACTCAGACTACCTCACATAATTCCAAGCAAGCGGTTTAGAGTGTACTACGTCTCACGTCTGAGAGAGAGAGAGAGAGAGAGAGAGAGAGAGAGAGAGAGAGAGAGAGAGAGAGAGAGAGAGAGAGAGAGAGAGAGAGAGAGAGAGAGAGAGAGAGAGAGAGAGAGAGAGAGAGAGAGAGAGAGAGAGAGAGAGAGAGAGAGAGAGATAGTATACCTAGATAGCATAAGAGTATACCTTAAGGGAATATAAGGTGGAATTGATTTGATATATTTAGCATCGTATTGAGTGGCATTTCTGTGGAGTCTGTGTTCATGAAAAGAATGAATAGTGTGAGTCTGTGAGACTTCAGCAAATAACTTGAAATAACCAGTTATATTTGTTTAGTTATGCAGCATGCTATTCCTAAACTGTCAGATATGGTAAATACTGCTGCTTGGTGTGTAATTTTGTCCATGACATCAACACTAGATTATATTTGTGTGCAAAGAGAACACATTTCTCTGTTATTTTTCCCAAGTCTATTGTGGTTGACTGAATTGTGGGAATTGGGTAAATAAAATAAAAAACATACACATTTTTACTTAAAAGATGAAGCATATATTTAGATAATTTTTGCCACATTGTGACAGTTTAGCACTATCTAAATTTTTGTTATGTTATAAGAACAATTTTGTGTGTTTGTAGTTCTCATTATTCTCAATGACAATTCCCACTACTATATATATATATATATATATATATATATATATATATATATATATATATATATATATATATATATATATATATAGCATATAACAATCAAATTATAAGTAAACAAGGATAAGTTATATTTAATACATTCAATAACTGTATTTTTTTGTAGGTCATTCGTGCTCATCCTCCCACTGACTATGCAAGGAGTGTTATTTTTTTATGGTAATGAGAATTTGTTTTTTAAGTAATTTGTTGCTACATTAATATTCTTGAAATATCTAAAAAAATACACTTCATACAACAAATCTTACAGTACATATTATTTTCTTATTTCTCTCTTTTTCGATTTGGAGTAAAGTATCACCTGGACATTTTCTTGACAGGTTTTGTGAAATCCACTCAAAGATCACACCACTTTACTGAGGCCATCTACTGTGTTTTAAGTAGTCATTAACCAATAGT